>NW_022723686.1:971535-987941 GCF_011630105.1 Anneissia japonica
ATATATATATATATATATATATATATACACAACATAGTGAGGTTCCATGTGTGTTTCGGTACGATAACAAAAGAATATAGGAAACGAATACCATGTATAGACTTTAGAAACACTTTATTGGAGAAAACGAATATTTCGACCTATCCTCAGGTCTTTATCAAGGTACATCATACATACACACACACACACACACATATATATATATATATATATATATATATATATAATATACATATATATATATAAACATGACATATTTCCTAATGTGTTTGGATATAATACAAATACATACAAAAGTAAAAATATTTTGTAATTTCAAAAAAATCACAGTAAAAAGCTGCATGATGTAATTATAATGCGCCTTCTGAAAATGTCTTCATTTAGAGGACCACAGTGAAATACTTCTATGCAACAGATTCTATTCACCCACCACTGACTGTCTACTTAAATCATAAACCGCTACATATAATATATCTTCATAATTACAGTACTAAATATTTCACAAAGTAACGTATATATAACAACCACTACAACAACCATATTTCCTTTAATATCACTGTAAACTGTTAAGTGAACATAACAAAAAAGGTCTATGATGATGCATACAACTACTATAACTTTAAACGTTTTTTTATGCTCAATACACGTAGGCCTAACAACATTCCACACAACCTCCACCCACCGACAACACTTAAACAGTGCCAGCTATTGTCAAGTGGGCTACTGCATCATTGATGCTCTCGTTATCTTCTTTCTGGCAATATTTCAAAATGCTACGAGTGCCAAACGGTTGTGCCGATTTCACCCAAACCTGGTCAGTATAATCGGTGACACCTCTCATACATGGGGTGTTCACTGCTTTGGGGTCAAAGGTCACGTAGGGGTCATTAGGGTTAAAACTTTCAACTTTCATCGGCGGCGTGATGATCACCTTCCATTGAGAGGGCGCTATAAAAATTAGTAGTGCGTTTTTCTTTAGAGATAATGTTTCAGACCCAGTTTTAGACGTAGTATTGATTTTGTTCTTTTTGACTATACAAAACTGTTTGTATTTTTTCAGTAGCGGTGCAATGATTATTAAGTTTTTTACGATTGTTATTGTTTCAGAAATTTTAATTACAATTAATTTGAACATAATTTCATGTTTTTTGTACAGTAGAGTGGTGTTAGATATTTAAAATGTTCTTTTTCTTCTTCCAGTTCTCAGTGTAAAAAGTCAAGTGTACCAAACATATATTTATCAATTTTGTAATTTAATACAGTTATTCATAATGAAGGCCTGTGCGTAGGCCTATGTTGCTGCGGTGTTTAAGTTTTTTTAATTAAATATACTTTTATATCTGAATTTTGAAGTTACTGTTACACACACGTACACCTTCACTTTTTTATATATTTTATGTATTATTTTATAAATTTTATTAATATTATATTTTACTATATTTCCATTTATTTGTGTATTTTATAAACATAATCAGCAGATAGCAGACACTTCCGAAGTTGATGGTGATATATATGAAGAGGTGAACACATGTGACATATTCACTGGCATTGTGCGCACATGTTGCACCTAAAAATAGCTATTTTTCAGCATCTGACTTCTGTTTTTGCAGTAATGCGTCCACATTCCTGAAAGCGGCGTATTAAGAGTACTGTGAGAACCTGTTTGGTTGTTGGAAAAGTTTCTTTCCGATTTGTTTTGTACTTAGGCCTAGTTGCCAGGCAACTATTACAGGCAATATCGGGCCTCGTGAATTTTTTCCAGCTTATAAAAAAAAGCTATAAAACTATATTTTACTATATTTCCGTTTATTTGTGTATTTTATAAACATCAGAATACTGTATGTATTGAAAATGGAAATAAAACAATTACAAGAAAATACAAATATTGTGTATGCTTCACCAGAGGAGGCCTACCATGGGAATCTATTTGTGAGAACGTTTCATCAAATTTTACTCTAGTTGCAACTATGAAATAAGCCTAGCTCATGGTTGGACTTATGAATATTAAAAAAAAGCCTAAAAGAGACATTTAAATGTATGTATGCATGTACTGATAAATATATTGATAATTTTATATGGAAAATATAAATATGAAAATACTATATATTTTCTTTATTATCATTCATCATCATTTAGTATATTTTCATTTATTTTTATGTAATTTTATAAACATGTTCAGAACATTTATGGTAAGTGGGAATAAGAAGAAAACAAACAATGAAAAACTGTATTTATACTTTATTTCAATCAATAATAAACTTGCATTTAAAATATATCACAACAAACGATAAAAAGAAATGTATTTCGAACCTACAGTAGTTGACTTAGTAACATTTGTGTTGTTTCTGTAAAAAAGAAAATAACACCAAGATAATACAAATAATTGTTAATAAATTAATGCTACAGTACGCACTAATGCATGCCAATTAGACAAATTTGTAGAGTGCGAGACTTTTAAAATTCCCATACTTTAGGGGGAAAGCCGTCTTTCTCACCGCGCCCCACCAACATGTTTTTCCCTAGATAACCGAAAATGGATTATTTGCCACTTTACCAGGGTTGTTACAAATGAAAATCTGTTGCATTTTTACTTGAGAATGCATGTTTCTGCCGTCCAAACCTATCCCACTGGCAGTTTGTTCTTTGACGACCTTATTGATGCAGCTAGTCTGATGTCATCCGATCGAAAAACTAAGAAAAATTGACCCTATCAAAAATGCATTTGGGTACCAGTTCGCCAAAAGTCATGTGTACGAGATCACCAATCGTGTGTATGAGTTCATCTAAATTTGTGTACGAGCTCGCCAAAGTATGTAAGAGTTGGCATGTGTACAAGTTAGCCGACACCCTAGGCCAGAACCCAAGGGTTGCTCAAGCTCAGAAGCATGAGGAAGCCTGTAATTAGAAGACAAGCACTAGGGGCAGTTCCATAATTATTCCAAGGATAGGAAGATGGTACTTTCCTTATACAGTAATTTAATGGAAACACTCACCAACTATGGTATACAGTAGTTTCATAAGGCAGTTATTTTGTTAAAGCGGTGCAGTTTTATAATCCTTGGATCAAAAGGCTGTACTTGCTTTAAAGATGGTAGCTCAACAATCCTAGAAATACAGGCCCACTATTCCGACCAGGGATTAAGAAATAAGATAAGCATTCACTTGGACTGCAGAAAAGTGGTCTTTAATTGAGGTGGTCCTTAATTGGAGGTTCTTTTTAATTGTTGGGGCATTTAATAGAGGGAGACCTGTATATATAAGGAAACACTCTCATCCCTAAAGTATAGCTTCACAAGTGTCTTACCATGGCACAGATCTACAATTATTGGAGTAAAATCAAGATAAAGCTACCCTGTAATAGAGCTGAGAAAATAAACTGAAAAACATAACTTTTGAGACATTGTATTATTTTTTAACAGGAGTGCCTTTTCCGAAGAATTTTCTGACGATTGCAAAAACAATACTTAAACGGCTTTTCCGAGTGTATGCGCACATCTACCATCAGCATTTCCAAGAAGTTGTAAGGCTTGGTGAGGAGGCTCATCTAAACACATCTTTTAAACACTTCATCTTCTTTGTTCAAGAATTCAATCTAATCGATCGAAAAGAACTTGCACCCTTACAAGAACTTATCGAGAGGTTGTCAGGGAAGTAAATGGATGTCAGGAACATGGCACACTGACATTTCATTAATTTTCTTTCGTATGCACCTTCATTGGTCTGTCAGTCTTAAGATGATAAACTCAGTTCTATAGTCTTTTTACTACTAAGTATCGATAGCAGTATTAAGATGTTAATATTTCATGTTCCCTGTGAAGCTGTATGTACAAATGTTCATTATATTTATTATATAAGGTGAAGCACACAGAGGCCTTGGCATTCATTATACACTATCAAGGATCTTATAACAACATAGCGTTCTCCGCATATTCTGCATGCAAATTCTGTATTAACGCAGTGAGGGTGCCCTCTCACAAAAGTGATTTCTTTTCAACTTTGACATCAAAGATCATTAACTGACAATAGCTCATCTTGCAATTTCTCGTGCAAGTTCTGTAACAACCAAGGTAACAAAACTAGGATGCCCTCTTTAAAAAATGATTACTTTTATTATGCTTCTTTAACTGAACATTGACTCTAATATTTGTTGCGCGTAAATCGGGGAGAGCTTGTCATTGGAAAGCTTTGTCTACACTATCAAATTTTATGTGAAAAAAAATGTGATGTGCCCATATATGAGTACGATGACATCATATCAGATATCAAATTGTATAGAAAAAAGATGAACGTGTTCAACTCTATGTACCATCAAATTTTATGTGACAGCAATTTGATAGTGTAGACAAAGCTTAAGATCTTTGATGCACTATATACAACAGAAATATAAATTTTACTTATATAATAATGTACCAAGAATTATATTGCAGTCCCAAGTATTTATGGTTAAGGTTGAGCCCACATGAATTCTGCCCATTATGTTGATACCTAAACATTGTTAACGCTCAATTCTGATCATGTTTTACTGCAACAGTAAAATTTATGAATACAGTAGTTGAATATTAACTGCCAATTATTCATATTAATTTTATTGTTGCTCTTCCTATTGCTATTATTATTTTGATAATACCAATATTATAACAATTATACTATTATTATCCTCATCATTATTATGATTATTAATATTATTATTGTTATTTTTATTGTTAATGTTGTAGTTTATTATATTAATGTTTTTGTAATTAATTTTAATTCTTATTGGTAGTGAAAACTGAATTACTTGAGACTGAATTCTTGAGCTGTACTGTATTGTAAAATTCAGTGTACTTTGTAAATGGCAGCATTCATATACAACAAACATAAAAAAGCTGTGCTCAAATAATACTTAGAAATTATATACTGTAGCCTGTCACTTTCTGCAATAAGTCATTTATATCACATTCCTTTAAAATATAATCAGTGAATATTATACCCATTGAATTATATTTCCAGGTCATAAGTTTATTCTTTAAAAATATGATGTCTAGATAAAATGTGTATTCTTAATTTGACTAATTTCTGCATGAAAATAGGTTCAATTGTGAACTAGTTCTGTTTTGTATAGTTTGTTAATTTTGTTTATTTTGGTCGCTGCAGATTAAAAAATTTTTAAAGATTTTTTTCATTTTTTTAGTTTGGATTGTGAATAATGGCATATAGGAATAAAATGTGTTTAATTAAAAAAACTATATAGTATAATACACATTTATACATATATTAATGTATGTATTTTGCTTCCAATGAAAGTTTTATATTGAATTTGAACTTACAAACTTGACAAATAATTAAAGCTATTTTGAATGGGAGAAAACAATAAAAGATTGCCCTCCATTTTGTGACCATTTTTAGGACCTGAAAATTTGGAGTGTTGTGAACTCGGTTAAAAGGTTAGCTTTGTGTTAAAGACTTCTTGTTGGTACATTGGAAAAGTGGTCTTGAATCAGGTGATCTCAGAATGATAGGGGTCTCGAATAGGAGGAGGAACTAAAGTACCTTAATATTACATTAAGTTTTATGAAATTTTACAAAACTGGTTGAAAGTCTACTAAACTATACTATTGTAACGTTTATTTTCATCACTTGAATTATATTAATTTGTTTAAAAAAATGACATAATATTAACTTGTTTTGTTCTTCAGTTTTTCAATCAGAAAATTTGTTGCAATGTTTAAAAGTCATACTATATTGGACGAAAGTGCTGAAGTTACCAGCGATGTCCAATTAGCGATTCTGAGATATATTAAATATTATTTTCATCAATTGAATTACAATTTGATTAGAAAAATGAATGATAATGAATGGCATAATGTTAACTTGTTTTGTTTTATCCATAATTTCTGTTTTTGTTTTTTAATTGATGTAGTATTACTGTAGTATTACTGTTGTGTTTGTTGCCATGTCACTGGCACTAAACCAGTGTCCCACACTCAGATTCATCCTGGGTTTTTTTTAGGCAAATATAAATGAAAAATTGTAAATATACAGTATTTTTATCACAAAGGTGTATTTTCTACAATAATGTATCCCAAGATGTGTGTGTGGGTATGTGTCAGCGTCAGTGTGTTTGTATGTGCGGGTGTGTTACTGTGTACCTATGTTATTTCACTATAAGAATGGAATTATTATGGGATATTTATGTCAAAATGTTGAGTATTCAGAGTTTGTTTCATTATTGTAAAACTATGACGAACCATTATGTCGTGAATGCTTTTTGGTGCGATGCTTGTTGCAGTTTATTATTTAAATTCTTGGAGCCCATATTGTGGACTTCATCGTTATTATAACTACTACTGTATAACAACTTGCCCCGAATTTATGCATTGAAATAATAAATGTAGTATATATCCTAAAACATCATGAAAGTGTATAGATAATGCAAGATTAATAATGTATTGCAGAATTTGAAAAGTTAAATCCAAGTATTTCTTTTATGTTTTCTTTTATGTATGTTTTTATGTTTTTATGCTGACTGATGTTCAGCCCAGGCTAGTCATTTATGGAGCAGGAAGCATGCAGCTATCTAGAGAGTTTAATGTAAAAGGCCACAGATAGGTAGTCATGTGTTAATAAAAATAATAACATAGTGTTTATTTAAGGAACTATAACCCTATATTTCAGGTTAAACTTGAATAGCACCCTCTCTAATCTTGGAAATTTTGTGTAACTAAATAGGCATTCTGGCAGCTAAATGTAATATAGATTGCCTACAGGTAATACATGTAATGTATTGAGATCCACAAATTCAAAAGCTTAATAAAACCTTAAATTTATAATTTAACAGAATTATCTATCTTTCAATAAGTTATTAAAAATTAGTTATTTATTTAAAATAATGTTATTGTAGTGTATTATTGAAAAACTGAAAGTGAAACCATTGTTTTATTAGTTTGCCCATTGTATCATCATGCTAGAAGAAATCATACTAAAGCTGTATTTTATTGGACATTTAAAGAGTTCTCAAAGATGTGCTATCAATATGTTTGTCTTTAAATACCATGGTATGAGAAATGCTTGAATGATTTCCATCGCTGAAGGTTGTACAGTGAATATGTATGTACATTTTTAACATTTGTGCAAAGAAGGGGTGTACTTATTTCGTTACACTAGATGGGATGGGCTGAGAATAGTATTGCATTCCTATATTGTATGTGAAGACTATGCATTGTGCTTCCTACTTGTCAACTACTCCCAGGCCTGTTTCATCAAAAGCAGCCATCACCCTATATTGTATACTGTAGTATAATTTTGAAGGGTGTCATTTATCTAAATATACAACCCTCCAATACACATCTTTATTAATACAGTAGTATACTTCCCGCTTTCATTTCAACAGGAAAGACAAAGTTTAAATGGAAGGTTAACTAATATATAGTGTTCTGTAAACATGAATGTTACTCAGATATTAGTGTATTGTATTTATACAGGTAAAATTACATGTAGCTACTAAAATGTGTGAGAGAGGGCGGGACTTTGTTGGTTTGCTGGTGATGTTTTTGTTTCTGGTGATGCATATCTGCTGGATTGATTGTCTAGTTGAGGTTCTCTGTCTGCTGGCGGCAGTTGTGTGATTGGATATAGTGTATCCATGATAGTACCAAAGAGTATAGGACGTCGAGAGATCTGACTCATTTTGTTTTGTTGAAACGCAATCCTATCTCAAAAAGTACTACTGTTGAACTTGCATAAGTCGAATCCAAAATGCCATTGAAATATTTTTGACTTGGATACACAACAATTTGGAATGTAAAATAAGATCGACTTAGAAAATATTTGACTTAAGCACAGTTGACTAATAGGCAAGTTAACTGTACCACGAACTAAAGAGCGCACTTCAAAAGAACGTAAAAGGTATTAGTAACGAAAGGATCCTGCATCTAAAGGACACGAACTCTAATCAAATTCTAATAGGGCGTCCCCTATCTTGTGGTAGTACTATGCATTGTCCACATTCGACTGGTAAAACACAACAAAACAAAATGGCTGCATAGTTACCTTGATACACGCTGTGTGATCACGGTTGCTTTGGCTTGTGATTAACACAATTTTCATAGTCAACGAAGTCTATTTTATGAACCATTCGAATGAAAATAATACTTAACAAAAAATGATAGTCAACAAAATGAACCAGTTGAATAAGCCTATTTTGCATGCATGCAAAATAGGGAGAGTCGGACCTCTTGCAATTCTATACTCTTTGATAGTACAAAGAGTAGTCTCAACAATCCAATCTTGCATGTGGGGTGGAAGTTCCATTTCAATTCTTGTCCTTGATAATTTGCACTTACTACAGCACCTTACCTGTCTTAAACTATAAATTGATACACGTTATGTAATATGCATTCAGAGAATGAAACCTTGATTAATAATTTATGTAGATTTAAGTTGCTTCTAGACTGGAAATAAAGTAAACCTATATAATAATAGTGATTTTTGTCAATCCTTTATTTTTTGCTACATAATGTCAACAGGGACAGTCACCCTGACATCACTCGCAAATGTACATTACTTATCAGTCTATACTTGTTTACACACTGCTATCCGAATTTTTACAGTATATCCTCAAATTTGTTTGGCTTTTGAGACCACAAGTAAAGTGGTAAGCAAAAATGTAAACAATATACCACCATTAGACTTGTAGGAGCACATTTCTGGCCACAACGCAAACATTATCTGGTTAAGGCCCTTAGACCTCCCTCTCTATGAGAAAATGTCCTAAATCAAAGCGAAAATTTGAGGAAATATTCCCGTAGATGGCTTGAAATGACATGTACATCGTCATGTCATCGTCATGCCCCTATAAAAAGGGGCGTAACTGCCCATTTTTACACCTTATTCCCCCAGTTTTTAAATATTAAAAATCTGTATCTCATTCACCGTTCCCCAGTTTTTCGTCAAACAACTTTTTTCGGTCTTGGAAAAATCAGTTCTACAACATACCAAAAATTTTTTTTCCTCCGGAGCCTGACTTTAAGAGAAAAGGTGTCCCCTTAATAAGAGTGTCCCCTGAATAGGGGTTGGTTGGTTATAGTGTTAATAGATACTTTCATTTTGTGGTCAAAAATGTGTTGCAATTATAGCCGGGGTGTCCCCTTGGTAGGGGTGTCCCAAAGTAAGGGGATACTACTGTATAAAATTGATGATCTACATTATTATTCAGAGACGGATTTAAGGGGTTCTCCTCCAAAATAAAATATTTGCACAAAAAAGAAATGCATTAAATAAAATTACAAGTAAAAAAGTCAGCCGCTTCAATTTTACCCTAAATAAATTTGTTTAATTTACAAAAAATGAATGTAATAACTGTTGTTGACTTTTTAAACCCAAAGTAACATATTTAAGGGTGGTAAGCTAACTCATTTTTGGAAATGTAAGTAAAAATGCCCCCTTATAGGCCTATAGCCCTTTTCTGTTTTGAATTATGGAAAATATCACCAGAATCCTAAAAAAAATTCTAGCTTCCTTACAAATATACAGTTGTCTTTCATTATTTTTGTGTACTACACAAGGTATTCCAGAGGACCACACAAAAACAACTACTGTACCATAATTTTCATGTATATAAAGAAGGCATTAATTCATTTATTACATAATTGTCCTTTATAGTGTGTAACCCTATGTTGAACAATAATCTTCATGTATTGCTAATATCACTGCAATCTGAAAGTCTTCGTCTTTATTGTAAACAGTTCTTGGACATCCATGGGCATCACTATCTCAATCATTTTTTGCTTCATTTGATCATTCCATTTGTTGTGAATACTATTTTTATTGACCAAATCATTTACGTCTGCTTAATTTCCATTCTTTAGCGATTAAATTTGCTCAAGTGCTCAAGGGTCTGCAAATATGGTGGTAGCAATGATATGTCTTTGATCTTGTTGCCTCTAGTGAACATTTCACATCTGGCTTGATTTACACTTTTCCCCTTAACTCCATGCAGCAGTCTTTAAGTTCCTCAGACATCTTTTGTGACAGAACATCTAAAACTTTAAAGTTGCAGAAAGTGTCAACAAAACTTTGCCTTTGACTACAGAAGCATGGAGATCCAATAAGGGATGATTTCTTTGCTGGTGAAAGTTAATGTCACTTAATTGAATAAATTTCGGTATTTGCCAGTGTTTGTGTCTAGAATGACCCTCTCTCCATTGTCATAAAAGAAGATATACAGTAGCAACGACTGCAATATCGATGTCTCCAGAATGGAACGGTTATGCATTGGTTGTAATTCCTTAAAGCATGCATTGCATTCAGGACGATTTCGAGTCTACTTTTCTTGGCTGCTACGAAGATCTGGAACTAATACAAAATCGCTTTCAGTGACAAGGATGCATTCTTGATGATAGCAATAGTATTCAAGAAGGTATCCGACCAGTTTGTCGAAATCCAGTTTGCCGAATATAGTTGTTCACTGAAATCATGAAATCCCAGTTTGAAGAAATTCATTTTGCCGAAACCCAGAATGCCAATCCAGTTCACTGAAATCATTAAATCCCAGTTTGCCAAAACTCAGTATTCCGAAACCCACTCCAAATCTCTGTGTTACAAAAGTACAGCATGTGCATTTGAAAGGAAAGAGCTTTATTTGTGTACAAATTAAAAGGAAAAATATTGGAAGACAACAAAGCTGTAGAAAAACACACTTGAAAGCATGGCTATGAGTCAGTTAAAATTAGAAATAAAATGAAATGAAATTAAGGATAAGCATCGTATAACTCTAAGATACTCCGCCTGCAAACCTTAGCAGGATTGCTGTGCCAGGTCCCAGACCACCGAGGCTCTGGTGAGCCCCTTGAGTAAGACCCCCTGTTGACAAATTTCTGGAGCCACAATTGGCATGTGTTTAATTTTAGATTATTATTAATTTGTTTACTTCCTTTATTATTATTTTTTTCATAAATTTATGTACTCATCATAGGTATGTTAATAAAACGTTTAAATTGACTTTTATTTGCGGCAGTTTGGCGCAGTGGTGTAAGGTCGGGGTTTCGAGTCTCCGCTGTGCAGATTCGCTTGTGTCCTTGGGCAAGACACTTTAGCTACAATGCTTCAGTCCACCCAGCTGTATCAGTGGGTACCAGTAAACTGCAGGGGACTAAACCTGCGACGGACTAGTGTCCCGTCCAGGGGGAGTACAACTCTCATCCGCTTCACACTAAAGAAACTAGGGATAAGCTCCAGTCCTATGAGCCCTGGTGGCTCGGAAAGGATTTAGTTTTTTATTTGCTGATAACCAATTTATTTACAGATTAAAACAAAAAGAATACATACGAATACATAGTAAAAGAGTGTTCCAACATGAATGTTATGCTGTGGTTAATGTTTTACCGCTTTTATTTTATTTTCGACAAAGTGGGTTTCAGCGCAAACTGGGTTTCAACAAACTGGGATTCGTGGTTTTTGATTCAGCAAACTGGCATTCGGCAAACTGTGTTTTGGCATAGTGAACTCAAAATTCTGGCAGTCGGCAACCCACTGTTCTACAATCTGGCCTACAACCGCGAAGAATCCGACACGAAAGTCTTCCAAAGCAAAGCATACTTTATCGAATAACAACCAAGGCATAGCAATCATCCGTTCCCTTTCTGGACACATCGATATTACAGACGATAACAACCTGACTTTCTTTCGTAAAGGAAAATGTAGCTTCTGTAATCATAAACTGAGCTTGTTGAAACTTTCAGCAAATTAGGAGTTTTAGATGTTCTGTCACAAAAGTTGTCTGAAGAACAAGAATATGTCTCACTGCTGCTTGGAGTTAAGGGGAAATGTGTAAATCAAGCAAAAGCAACATGTTCAATAGAAAGTTTTCCAGAGACAAGATCACTGACATATCATTATTGCTGCCACCATGTTAGCAGAATCTCGAGCTTTAGATATCTGTACTTGGCAAACTTAATCGTTAAAGAAGGAAAATAAGCACAGGTAAATGACTGTTAATAAAAATAGTTGATGGTTCATACGATAAATACGAAGACTTTTAGATTACAGTGATAAAAGCGATACCTGAAGATTATTGCTCAACATCTGGCTACACAGTTAAACACAGGAAAAATATGTAGTAAATGAATTGATGCCTTCTTCATACTGTACATGAAAATTATGGTAGAATTTATTTAGGTATTGAAGCGGCTGTTAAGTTGTTCTTTAATTTTGGTGGCCATTTTAAAAAGCGCCCTCAATTGCCTCCAAAAATCTTCACATTAATAACTTTAGCTAGTTATACTTTACTCCTATCATTACATATTCAAAAGTTGGTCAAACCTGTTGTGATACGTCATGTTAGTGACGTGAATCAGCCGTGTATATAGACGCACGCACTCGCATGGAACCGATCCACGGTACCTACTGGCATATCTGAATAAACTACATGTTTTGTTACAATAGTTGATAGTCTGTGTGTCTGCCTGTTATTGTCACAACGACCACCCATGAACACAACATGGTGACAGCCGTAGGATTGATTATAACCCACACCAAATGAAAAGGTGATTATTAGACATTTTATTTTGCTTTGAGCCTAGCTGTGAGCACCGCAGCTAGCCGACGAACAGCCACCTATCTGCACCGCCACCAAACTGGTCGCGTGCGCTGCAGAAATACAAACACTTTGAACTTTGATTTAATTCTGAGACTTTGCTAGCAAGAGAGAGAGACGTTGTAGACCTGAATTTATTATCATAATATTTTCAAGGAACTTTCAAAGGCTAGGCTGACAGTCAACTCAACAATTTTACTGAACTAGAGCAGATTTTCGAACCATACTTCATATTGAGCCTAGGCCTATCTACTGAAAATCTGTACAACGATAATTGCAAGCCGACCTGACAACGACAGTGCGTCGCACTACCAACATAGCAACCAGCAAGAATCGCCGTGACAACCAGCAGTGTTCGAGCATCGACGCGCTACGCACGGACATCTACTTTTGGTAAACGACCTTGTGTGAGAAGATATAGCAGGTACTGTATATTGATCTAAACTGGAAAACAATTGGATTTAGTGGACTATATACGAACTACCCTTTGACAGAACGATTGCTTATTGTGTTACAAGTACAGTACTGTATGTTTTTACTAATTATTATTCTCCTTAAACCATGCTTGAACTACTGTGCTGTACGACAGTTTAACGATAATATTGTGTACTGTATTTTCATGTACTGCATAGGCTTAATCTTACAGATAACGTCTGTTATATCATATAGTTGTATTACTAATATATGTTACTGTATATGATTCTGATTGTGTACACATACAAAACCTAACGTATAACAATTTTATTCATTTGCAATCACTATACTAACTATTTTTATCTACTGTATCCAGTTTAATAATACTATAGCAATGACACGATATCTAGAAATGAACTGGAAGGCCACAGATTTGGCGGAAGAGTTTAAATTATTTAAACAGAGAATGGAATTGTGTTTGATCGACAACGAGGTAACAGAAGCAGCTAAACAAGCTATAAAAATCAAAATTGCACTAGGCAACGAAGGGCTTCGAAAAATCAACGCTTCAGGTTTATCAGAAACCGACCAGCAGGATCCCACGAAGATTTAGATTTAGATTTAGGAAATTTTCGACAACCAACTTAAAGTTAAGGTTAACTTTAGAATACATCGCCTTGAACTCATGAGGTATAAACAGAAGACAGATGAAAGCCTAGATGAGTTTGTAAACAGGTGTCGCAGTAAAGCAAAGGAGTGTGACTTAACAGACGATGAGCTGTCTGAACGCTTAATGGAACTGGTCATCGCGACAACCAAAATAGAATCATTCCAGAAAGATCTACTCGAGAAAGCCAAAGGTCACCAGATCGAGCAACTCCTCGAAGATGGACGCAAATATGAAGCCATAGCTGCTGGAAAAGAATGCCTACAAACACTGAGCTCACACACAGTCAACGCCATATCTAAACCACAAAATCCAAGAAAGACGTCATGTGGAAACTGTGGCAGTACACATCCACCACGGAAGTGCCCAGCTTATGCAAGGAATGTGGGACTAAAGGACATTGGGCAAATGTATGCCGAAAGTCAAGGTTCACCCGAGATGGGAGAAACAAACACAATCACCAGCCACATAGACGAAATCGAACACCCTCTAGACACAGAGGAAGATCCGGTAACCGCAAGCAGTACCATCGCAAACATTCAGTTAACGAGATGACTAACGATACTCAATATGATCATGACGATGAAGCAGAAACCTCAGGTGATGAAATCTTTCACTCAATTGAAGTAGCTAAGGAAGCAACCCAGCAGAACAATGTCATGCACTCAATTGGAGTAACAGAGGCTTATACGATGATCGATATCATATGCCCAAATAAGACAGGGAGTCACTGATTACACCTGAAAATAGACACGGGATCAAGCGGGAACACTCTACCCCTACGTACTCTCAAACAAATGTACAAAGACAACTGGAATGCTGCAATAAAACCAACAACTGCCAGACTACAGTAACTGCCTACAACGGGTCAGATATACAGTGTATAGGGACGATACAGATGTTATGCAGGTATAAAACCTCAGACTGGTCCAAACAGACATTCTATATAGTAGATGTCAATGGCCCAGCCATTGCCGGTCTGCCATTGTGTGAGACACTGAAGGTAGTAACAATCAATGAAATAAAAACAAACAACAGTCCTATTCACTCAGTGAATGATCTAAAACAACTGTACCCACAGCAGTTCGACAAAATAGGAAGCTTCAGAGGCGCAGCAGTTCTACATCTCAAAGAGGACGCAAACCCTTCAATAGATGCTCCTCGAAAATGCAGCGTGCACATCAAGCAGAAAATGAAGAAAGAGCTAGATGAAATAGAAAAACAAGGTATCATTCGAAAGATACATCACACAGACTGGTGCAGTTCCACAACGAGTGTGCTCAAGAAAGACGGATCAATCAGAATATGCATTGATCCTAAACGACTGAACCAAAACCTGAAGAGATGCCCCCACAAATTGCCGACACTAGAGGAGCTAAACCCAGCATTCTCGCAGGCTAAATACTTCTCAAAGCTAGACGCCAAAGCAGGCTATTGGTCTGTCCACCTTGCAAAGAAATCACAGGAACTAACCACGTTCCGAACGCCATTTGGAAGATACTGTTTCCAACGGCTGCCATTCGGTCTATCAGTGAGCCAAGATGTGTTTCAACAACATATGCTGTCGTGTTTCAACAACATATGGATCGAATAATCAATCAGGTGGATGGCTGTGTCTGCATCGCAGACGACATCGCAGTGATCGGTCGCTCCGAGGAAGAGCATGACAGGAATCTACACAACCTTCTAAAGACAGCCAGACGTGAAGGGCTAGTCTTCAACAGTAATAAGTGTACAATAAAAACTGATCATATCAACTTCTTTGGATACATTTACTCCAGAAACGGGATATCTCCTGATCCAAGAAAAATCAAAGATGTTCATGCTATGCCTGTTCCACGATACAAAGACAATCTTCAGAGATGCCTTGGACTATTAAACTTTCTATCGGCATATATCCTGAATTTTTCAGAGAAAGCATCGCCACTGAGATCTTCTGAAAAAAGACACACCATTCTTGTGGCACGAAGATCAGCAACACGCTTTAGACGAGACAAAGAAGGCAATCACAGCAGAAGCTTGCCTGCAGTACTACAATCCAAACAAAGCAACTATCTTAGAAGTAGACGCATCCCAGAAGGGCCTTGGAGCCTGTATTCTACAAGACGGCAAAGCAGTCGCATTTGCATCGAAAAGTCTCTCACCAGCACAAGCAAACTACTCCAACATAGAATGTGAGACACTTGCTCTCGTATTTGGCTTCAACAGATTCCATACATATCTGTTTGGAAAAGAATTCTTGGTGGAAACCGATCATAAGCCATTAGAGATGATCTGGAAAAAGCCACTTACAAGTGCACCTCCACGCCTACAGAGACTACTTATCAAAATACAAGGATATGATTGCACTATCAAATATAAGCCAGGAAGCTCTATGGTATTATCGGACACCCTAAGCAGACTGCCAAACCCAAGCAAAACACAAGATGTACCGATTAAGCTCCAGGTTGACGATATTGAAGACACACTCAATACTGACCTAATGAGCTTTGCAACCAGCAAGCAAGAGGAACTACAAAACGAGACCTCAAACGACCAAGTGTTACAGACACTATGGCAAATTTAATTGCTGGATGGCCAGAGAACATAAAGCAAGTTCCGGAAGACATAAGAGTGTTCTGGCCATACCGAGACGAGATAGGGATCTCCAATGGAGTAATGTTCAAGGGCATACGAGTAATAATCCCAAAGAATCTCCAAACAAACATCCTAGAACAATTGCACCAAGGACACCTAGATGTGTATAAGAGACAG
>NW_022723686.1:987947-994071 GCF_011630105.1 Anneissia japonica
GGATTGAACGAACCAGAAGGCTTGCCAGAGAGACAGTGTATTGGCCAGGAATCGATAAAGACATCGAAAGAGCAATAAAGTTGTGCCAGCCATGTCAGGAGCACCAGCCTTCACATCACAAAGAACCATTGGAGCCACACGACATCCCAACAACTCCCTGGACCAAGCTCTCTACTGATTTGTTCTCAATTGGTAAAGATGACTACATAGTAATAACGGACTACTATTCCAAATATCCTATTGTCCATAAGTTAAACAATACTGCCGTAATTTGGAAAAAGGCATTAACTCCACTTTTTGAGATTTTTGGATTTTTGTTTCTATGGCATCCTATAAGATGTAATCTATCATGTGAATTGATCATATACCCCAAAAAATGTACAGAAATATGAAATAAATATTATATTTACGCATTAATTCCAATCCATGAATGCAGAATAATTTGGAAGAAGGCATTATCTCCACCAAACAATGAACAGATAATAATGAACCAATCACAGAAGACAATTACGCATAGTTAATTAGTCATGATAGCTTGTAAATGCTGTCTCTTATCTTTACTTCGGTTTTAAAAAAATGGCATATTAAAAAATCTTCTACCACTAATGAGCGAGAATAGAAAAGCCTTTTGGAGGAACATGCCTGTTGGCGATGTTGCTGATTTGATAGATAATTGAGTGAAAAATCACAAAAAAATTAAGAAAATAATATTTCATTATCTTCAATGCTGGTAAAATGATGTTGACAAATAAAAGAGAAAACCTAAAACTTGTCTAACTTTGATTCATTTAGATTCTATTTATCTACCACACCATTTTATAGAACCATTTACCTCACCGTATAGTGTCTTTAATTTCGATTAATAGCTTAAAAAAGTATAATTTTTGTATTTGTGCACTTTTTACATGATTCGTAAATATAATATGAAGATTCGAAATATGTAACTTCGCATTTGTAAAATAGAAGTCTGTAAATTTAGTATACGTAAGTTAGAGGTTCTACTAAGTATATTAATACTATTCTTCATAATATAACCATCATATATCAATATCATTGTATTCTGATTGAATATAAAAATGATAGCAGCTTAATTTGTACAATAATAATAATTTTATCTATTTTTATACGTGTACAATACAATGACGACTCCTAAATTGATTATAAATTTATACTATAATATTAATTTTAACTTACATGGACTAAATTTTGTGAAATATATAATTGACACTGGCATACATTATTTGTTTGTCAGAAATACTGTAATTTGGCTACGTAAGATACACATTTCACTGGAAAAACTGGAGTTAATGCCTTACTTCAGATTTTTCACCCACCATTGACTCCTGTTAAAATTTGGAATAGTGCATTATCTCCATTTAAATAGGGTTAAAGAACAAAAATCACCATGAAAATTATTTAATATGTTTTTTAATTATATGTTTAGTATATTTGCCAAAAAAAATTACTAGAATTCATTTCCAGTACAAAAGGCTAACGACAAACGCGTTTTGCTCAATAACTCAAAACTAGGATTTTGGAGTTAATACCTTTTTCCAAATCACGGCAGAATACATCAAGCACCACTATTGCACGTATTGTGAGCGGAACAATGAGCCTTTTTGGAGCACCGGCAGAAATCGTTTCGGACAACGGTCCGCAGTACAGCAGCCAACCCTTCAAAGAAATGTGCAGAAACTGGGGAGTGAAACACACTACCTCTTCTCCAAGATATCCCCGCTCAAATGGACTGGCAGAGCGCACAGTTAGAACATTGAAATCTTTGATCAAGAAATGCACGCAGACTAGGCAAAGCATACAAGTTGCCTTATTACATCTCCGGGCAACCCCGATAGGACCCGACCTACCATCACCTGCAGAAATGATGTTTGGTCGACTGGTGAGAACAACGCTTCCAAGTCATCACTTCGCAAGAATCCACCAAAGGACAGAAGTGCATGATAAGCTTATATCAAGACAGCAGGAAATGAAACAATACCATGACAAGCATGCTGGAGCTGAACTAAAACCACTTCACACAGGACAAAAGGTGCGAGTCAGATGCCCTGATGACAACATGTGGGTCCCTGCAGAAATAACAAACGTTTGCAAAGAACCAAGGTCATACGTGGTTACTACACACAATGGATCATCGTGGAGGAGGAACAGATCCGAAATCAGAGACGTACCCGAATCTGATATCACAACCAACACCAGGAATACACCACCAGTAACCGACAACCTAACTGACACAAGAGACATACCACCAGAACCAAACAATACAACATCACAATATGAAGACGATGATACGACACCAGTACGCCGACACGTACACTTTGCTGAAAATCCAACACAGCTACAACCACCCAAACCAAAAAATAATAACCAAAACAACCCAGCCTATCCCAACACGAGAAGCACAAGATCGACGTATAACACAATTACCAGATCCGGTCGAATAAGCCGCCGACCAACACGCTTCGGAGACAAATAACAAATCAATGAACACAATAATCACAACAGAGAACAGTCAATACAACGACAGGCAATTCATATAACCATTTAAAATAATATACTGTAACTTGTCATTATATGTTCAATGAAAATAGATACAAAACAATATACACATTGTCATTAAGTAGTAATTCAATATCCGGAATGTGCAACAATCGCATTCAAGTTTTATGATGTTTAACAACGTTTTTTTTTTTTAATGAATTATATTAATGTTTATGAAGTTAACGTTTATGAAGTGAAAAATAGTTCATTACTTTAACAATCACAATATGATACAATGTTTTTAAGAATGATAGTAATGTTAATAACATTAGTGATTATGAAATTAAAAAGTGTTTCATTATCTTAGTATCACAATATGGACTAAGAAAAGGCATCAGTTAAACAACGTTTAAAGCATTAATTAACACACCCTGTTTAAAGTTTAAAGCTCGTTGTATTGCTATAAAGCGATAACAAATTAACTGTAAAGCTTTTTGAAAGGAGGGGGATGTTGTGATACGTCATGTTATTGACGTGAATCAGCCGTGTATATAGACGCACGCACTCGCATGGAACCGATCCACAGTACCTACTGGCATATCTGAATAAACTACATGTTTTGTTACAATAGTTGATAGTCTGTGTGTCTGCCTGTTATTGTCACAATGACCACCCAGGAACACAACAAAACCTACCTCTTTTGTGCTTATTTTACCCACATATATGTAGTTTATTGGATTTTGGCGGCCATTTTTTAAAAAGCGCCCTCACGCGAAAGTTCTCAGGTTACACCCCTTTTACCTCACATATTCTGATTCCCCATAAAAAACTGGTCTAGAAAAACCATATGAGAATTTCTACCTCTCTAAGTGGCACCTATCTCAATTATAGCCTGGTCTATACCCATCCCTTGAGCCACAAGTCTTTGCGGTATCAGTTTCAAATTGCTTAATTTAAAATTACTGGATGCAGCTCTGTATAAATTGCTCATTCCAGTAGCATCACCCTCCACAGTGAATGTGTATATTATTTTAATCTACTATTAACAATTTTGCAAATTAATCAACAAAACACATGGAATCAATAAAACATGTGGTACCAACAATACTGTAAATACATAAACTTTTCTTTCAATGGATACTTCAGCTGTAATGCTTTTATTTGCATTAGGTATTATAATGAACTTTAGCTCACCATCATTACATGGTTTGCAACTTACAAATGATAACCAATGAACAGTAGTCACAGATCCAGGAACAATAATAATAATAACTAGATTTGAACTCGTCACTGAGGACGAGTTAGGTGATCCGCCGTACTTCGACCCTCACGAAGCACGCACGGTTCTGATTGAAAAGTATTATAAAGAGTAATTTTTAGCATTTTAAAAGAAATTTTAAAGGAAAAGAGTAATTTTGAGCATTTTAAGGACTTACGAATGTGTACACATACGTCTTAACGTCCGTGCGCACGGTAGTATTAATACAGTGTCAGAAACCCAACACATGTTACCGAAACGTAATTTCCAGTACGTGCTGTGGGCGTGGAAATGAACGTACGGCGCGTAAATTTTGGAAAGTTTTGGAATATTCAAAATGACCTGAAACGTGCTTTAAATTATCTGAAAAGTGATATTAACAACTTTTAAATTTTAACGCACAAATACGAATACCTTATACGACGTGCTTTACGACGGTAATGGTACATGAATTTAAACCTTGTCAAGTTTATGCCACATGAATTTTGCCTTTACAGTAATACGAACTATCGGTCTGATAGTGTCGAAATACAGTCTACCGCCCTCCATTTTCAATGTGTTTACATCTTTTAAGAAAGAAAGATGAGAAGGCTCCAAAAAAGCATTCTTTTTGACCATGATGGCGACATCAAAATACAAAATAAAGGGATACGTCCGAAAGAGAATTAATTTAGCTATAACATACTCACAGGTGGGAGACAATCAATCAAGATAAGCGAGTACGTTCAAACGAGTATAAAAAGTAATAACGTCATAAATAAAATTCAATTTTTCCTAAATTCAAATGGCAATATGATGACGTCAAAATATCCGGTCAGCCATTATGATCTATAAAATCGTATCTACAACTCATGTGCTTTCAGAATATGTAATAAAAATTGGGGGTCACCTTTCATCCTATGGAGCTATAACTGATTAAAAACATGCATGGTTTTATGCATATATAAATGTTGACGCACGCGTACGCGCACGTAAGGTCGCGCGAACTAAAAATTAAGGTACCTGACATTCAACCTTGACCTGAAGATTATGCTCACTTAATATGATTCAGAAATGACGAATGGTTAAGATGATATGGGCTCATCAACGTTTTGAGGAAAGAAAGATGTGGGGGTCAGAAAAAACAATTTTTTTGACCATGATGACGTCATCAAAATGTAAGAAGTCGTATATATGAAAGAGAATTGTCTCAGCTATAACATACTGAAAGGTGGAAGACGATCGATCAAGGATAAGCGAGATACGCTCAAATGCGTATTTTCAAAAATGACGTCATAGCTATAAATCACTTTCTTTTAATTCAGATGCCAATATGATGACGTCACAATGTCCGATCTGCCATTATGATCTATAAAATCATATTTACAACTCATGTGCTTTCAGAATATGTAATAAAAAATGGGGGTCACCTTTCAACCTAAGGAGCTATAACTGATTAAAAATAGGTTTGATTTTAGCATAATTTCACTGTATAGCGGCACAAAGATACCTATGTTTGATGCGCACGTACGGTATTGCTATTGGCCAAAAGATGACCGAAAAGAATGGAAATTTGTAAAAACAATGTCGGGAACCCAAAATATGTAAAATAACGTGATTTCTAGCTTCTGTACGTGCTGCGCAAGTACAAATGCGCGCGCGTAGTGGAAAATTTCAAAAAAATTTGAAATGCTCAAAATGGCCTAAAACGTGCTCTAATTTAGTCAAAAAGTGATTTTGAGCATTTTAAAAATTTGACGCAAGCGTACGCGCGCGTAGGGAAGTGCACGCGTCAAATTAGGGTACAGTACATTCAAAATTAACCCGAAGTTAATGCTCATTTAATACGATTTCGAAATGGTAATTGGTTAGGCTGATATTATCAATAATGTAGAAACGCAAAATTGCGCGTAGATGACATCATGCATGACTGAGCGCGTTGAAAAGCTTACCATGACTATTCCAGACCAAGCCAAATGTTCGTTGACAGCGATTGTTCGTAACTCGTGGCAATTTTTTGAGATATCGTGCGAACAGAAAAGGGGAGAAAGAAAGAAGAATAAACTAGATTTGAACTCGTCACTGAGGACGAGTTAGGTGATCCGCCGTACTTTGACCCTCACGAAGCACGTGCGGTTCTGATTGAAAAGTATAATATTCTAAAACATGCTCTATTTAAAGAGTAATTTTGAGCATTTTAAAAGCAATTTTAAAGAAAAAGAGTAATTTTGAGCATTTTAAGGACTTACGAATGTGTACACATACGTCTTAACGTCCGTGCGCACGGTAATGATACTAATACAGTGTCAAAAACCCAACACATGTAACCGAAACGTAATTTCCAGCTTCAGTACGTGCTGTGGGCGTGGAAATGAGCGTACGGCTCGTAAA
>NW_022723686.1:994805-1007217 GCF_011630105.1 Anneissia japonica
TTGACGTACGCGTACGCGCACGTAAAGTCGCGCGAACTGAAAATTAAGGTACCTGACATTCAACCTTGACCTGAAGATTATGCTCACTTAATATGATTCAGAAATGACGAATGGTTAAGATTATATGGGCTCATCAACGTTTTGAGGAAAGAAAGATGTGAGGGTCAGAAAAAACAATTTTTTTGACCATGATGACGTCATCAAAATCTAAAAAGAAGTCAAATATATGAAAGAGAATTGTCTCAGCTATAACATACTGAAAGTTGGAAGACGATCGATCAAGGATAAGCGAGATACGCGTATTTTCAAAAATGACGTCATAGCTATAAATCACTTTCTTTGAATTCAGACGCCAATATGATGGCGTCACAATGTCCGATCTGCCATTATGATCTCTAAAATCATATTTACAACTCATGTGCTTTCTGAGTATGTAATAAAAAATGGGGGTCACCTTTCAACCTAAGGAGCTATAACTGATTAAAAATAGGTCTGATTTTAGAATAATTTCACTGTATAGCGGCACAAATACGCACAAAGATACTTATGTTTGATGCGCACGTACGGTATTGCTATTGGCCAAAAGATGACCGAAAAGAATGGAAATTTGTGAAAACAATGTCGGGAACCCAAAATATGTAAAATAACGTGATTTCTAGCTTCCTTACGTGCTGCGCAAGTAAAAATGCGCGCGCGTAGTGGAAAATTTCAAAAAAATTTGAAATGCTCAAAATGGCCTAAAACGTGCTCTAATTTAGTCAAAAAGTGATTTTGAGCATTTTAAAAATTTGACGCACGCGTACGCACGCGTACGCACGCGTAGGGAAGCGCACGCGTCAAATTAGGGTACAGTACATTCAACATTAACCCGAAGTTAATGCTTACTTAATACGATTTCGAAATGGTAATTGGTTAGGCTGATATTATCGATAATGTAAAAACCCAAAATTACGCGTAGATGACGTCAGGCATGACTGAGCGCGTTGAAAAGCTTACCATGACTATTCCAGACCAAGCCAAATGTTCGTTGACAGCGATTGTTCGTAACTCGTAGCATTTCTTTGAGATATCGTGCGAACAGAAAAGGGGAGAAAGAAAGAAGAATAAAAAAAAGATGATGATGATCCTGACAATAACAATAGGTGATCCGCTAACGTTAGCGGATCACCAATAATAATAATAATAATAATAATAATAATAATAATAATAATAATAATAATAATAATAATAATTTATTATTATTGGTGATCCGCTAATCTTAGCGGATCACCTATTGTTATTGTACGGAATCATCTTCAACTTTTTTATTCTTCTTTTTATTTATGACGTTATTACTTTTTATACTCGTTTGAACGTACTCGCTTATCTTTATTGATTGTCTCCCACCTGTGAGTAAGTTATAGCTAAATCAATTCTCTTCCGGACGTGTCCCTTTATTTTTTATTTTGGTGACATCATCATGGTCAAAAAGAATGCATTTTTTGGAGCCTTCTCATCTTTCTTTCTTAAAAGATGTAAACACATTGAAAATAGAGGGCGGCAGACTGTATTTCGACACTATCAGACCGATAGTTCATATACTGTAAAGGCAAAATTCGTGTGGCATTACCAACCAACAGGGGGTTTTAAATTAAACTTGACAAGGTTTAAATTCATGTGCCATTACCGTCGTCAAGCACGTCGTATAAGGTATTCGTACTTGTGCGTTAAAATTTTAAAATTGTTAATATCACTTTGCAGATAATTTAAAGCATGTTTCAGGTCATTTTGAACATTCCAAAACTTTCCAAAATTTACGCACCGTACGCCTCATTCCCACTCCCACAATATTTCACCATTATTTATGTCATCATTAGGAATGACAGGATTCCTGATGACATAAATAATGTTGGAATATTGAATCCCAACACGATGGCATGCATTTCGATACTTGAAGAATGTATTATACTATCTTATCTGGGAATAATCAATGGACCTTTAACTGTTTACAATTTTCAATTTAATTTTTGAAGATAATTTTAAGTTGTTTTCTGCCTGCCAATTTGTTTGTGTTGTTGGAGTTGCTATCAGGAGCCACTTGATAGTTTTTATAGCTTTATGGCAATCCTTGGAAGGCAGCACCATGTTTTGTTTTTATGTTTTTCCGGAAATTAAATTTGAATTCAATTGAATTGAATTCAATCATCATAGTCTGCAACTTACAAATGATAACCAATGTCGCAGACCCAGAAATTTTAAGTATTTAATTTTTTTTTTTCCTATATTTGAAGAGGGTGACATTTCCAGCTAAGCCAAGGTGGTCAGCTAATATTCAGGGGCCATCTCTATCTCTTATACAGTGGCAAATGAAGAAGCTAGAGGCTCGGGGTAAGGCTTCTTGGGCCCTACTGTCTTTGGGGCTGGGGATGGTGCACGGTCTAAGTGAGGTAAAAAGATAAGCTCTTCATGTATTTCTTTTACAATTTTTGCTCATTAAAATGCTTGTTTGGCCAATTTGGGGCCCTTGGGGCCAAGGACTAAGGTATAATTTTTTTTTTATAGCAGTGGCACCTCTTATTAGTCAATGGCACTCTCAGTTTTAAATGAAATTTGTTATTCTTTAATCATTTTTTTATATTTAGGGGTGGCCGAGTCTGCTGGGTTCCCCCTGACTTCACACCTAAACAAAGTATTGTATTTAATAACGTTTATTGATAATCATCTAACCAATCATTTGAACTTAATTAAACTAAACTAAAACCAAATATTTGATAATAATTTTTTGGTACATTTGCATTTGTTTTTTTGTTTTTTTTTGTTTTTTTCTTCTTCTCTGTTGTTGTTAAGTGCCTCGAGGTTGTGTCAACGTGAGGCGCTATATAAATCCAGAATTATTATTATTACAAGTTTAGTTTAGGCCTACCTGAATTCTAACAGATGTTAAAAATCTTCTGCATTTTATGTCGCCAAATGGCATTCGTAACCCTACGGTTATGGACTGTAAAGAAGAAAAATTAGTAGTAGTCGTATTTAATAATAATAAATAATAATAATAATAATAATACTGGCAATAATATGTTCAACTTTTTAATTAGTATGCAGTACTAATGTATGCAAGGTGTTCCATACACCTTGCATATGATTATCATTTAAAAGATCGTTCATTACCCTAATTGGTAATACATTGGTATAACTTACTAATATTCATTTAAGTTTTGTATATATACTCTTAGGAGGTTTTTGGTTTGTTTTCTGTTTGTACTGAAGATAAGTTGAAGAGTAAAACCCGAAACATGTTAAAAGAATCTCTGCATATTAAATTGAAAAGTCCAAATCTCAATTTTCAACTCAAAAACTTACTTACAATAATAATAATAATAATAATAATTTCTCTAAATCAGACTTAAGGGGAATATATTTTGTGTTAGCATCATGTTATTTTCCTCTTAACATTTTTTTAATTGTTCTTTAATTTCTTCATTGTCTAATTTAGGTTTTAGTATCATAATAATAATAATAATAATAATAACAATAATAATAATAATAATGGCTTTGAAGTTATATAATAATAATAAATAATAGTTAAAGATGTTACACTTTAAGTAATTATATACAAAAATATACCAACAAAGTAATTATCAATTTTTTCATTTTTATATAAAATCAATAACATAATAACATTTCATAGAGTAACTTCCAGGCATCTGCCCAACAGCAGTTACTATAATATGTGAAATTTATCTTGCAGTTGGTACTGGAAATTACTATTATAATTTTTGCATTCTTTTGTGCTATAATTTTGCATACAGTAATCCAGCTGGTTTGACACAGTTGGTATTGACAATTATTATAATTTGTACATTTCTTTCTATAATTTTGCATACAGTAATCCTGATGGTTTGATGGTACAGTATTGTTTTCTTTTTTTCACTCTCTTTAGGACTTCAGTATTCTGTACTGTTTGATGGAAGGAATTGAATTGTTTTTTTTAATGGGTGAAAAGATAGCAAGGGGAAATACTACGATGTGATGAGCAGTGTAACAGACATGCTTTTCTGTTTAAATGATCTCTATCAACTCCCTATACAACATTTAATATAGCAAAATACAATGGTGATCGCAAACAATATAATCATACCATATATATTCGCGTTTAAGGCGACCCGCATATAAGACGACACCCCAGTTTGAGAAGATTTTTGGACGAGTTTTGTATGTCGGGCGTATAAACGACCTCTCTGTTTAAACGTCAGAATTCCTAGTTTTTTCTGTTATTTGTGGTTTTGATATTGCATATAGCAAAGGTTTATCTTCCAAAATAATACCGTATTTAAAATTGCGTTCATTCATACTAACATTTAGTAGCTTAAGTGCAGTAGTAAATTTGCACGTTATGGACGATCCACACATAAAACAAACATGATTTAATAAAGTAAATCTAAAATTTATATGCCATGTGTACAAGACGACCTCCTGTTTTCCAATCGTAATTTACTATTTTAAGCCTCGTCTTATATATTATTTGCGAATGAATAAAATGGACAATACCCCTACCTCCAATTCACTTCTTACAAGTGGCTCCTCTGGCAATTTCACCTAGTGAGATAAAAATTAAAAGATGCAAGATTTCAATTTTCTTTTGTATTACTAAAGTTTTGAAAATGATTTAATAAAAAATATCTTTCATATGACTATATTATATTCAGTTTTTTGTGCTGTCTGTGGTTGTCGTGTTAAATGTTGTTTATTCTCGACTATTCTTGATTATTAATGTACTGTAAATGTGAGGTGCTTTATTAAAGCACCATATAAATGAAATAAATAACAAAATTAAAACACTGATTGTGCAGACCCTCCTTACTTGACAAATATGACTTTTTAAAATATAAAAATCATAAAAAACATAAAAAGCAAACAAATGCAGTGCTAGCACCAGAAAAAAAAAAGGTTCCAACATCCTTGAGAATTGACCCACACCCCCCTCAGTTCTAATGTGGTTAGGGCTGAGGTGAGCACACATATTAAAGAATAGTCATCTTTAAGTGCTCAAAATAAAGAATCTCAAATTGTAATGCTTTTTAAAAGCAGTGTTCCCAGATCGAATGATTGGGTTCTACCTAAACATACTGGTAAATGTGCATGCTCATGTGTCTGTGATGTGCCTGTACTTCATGTACTGGTAGGCCTACAGACTGCAGACTTGACCTTGGGTTTATCTACTGTTGGGAGGAACATTCTTTTTACTTCTCCTCCCCCAATCTTATGACGTCCATGATTACTCATCACAAGTAATACTGTAGCTGGAGGCCATTAATATGAATACAATATAATTTTTTCATTTTCAGTCTTAAATTGATCTTGGGCCTCTAGCATTTAAGCCACCACACTATACTTTATTATACAGATATTGCCTGCTTAGAGGTGTAATATAACATTTGATATCCCCGAGGGAATTATATTTTTTTCGAGGGATTGTATATATATATATAGAAAATATAGTCCTGAGAAAAAAATTCCTAAGGGGATATCAAATGTTATTATTACACCGATAGAAAAGGCAATATCTGTTATATTACATAGCCAAAAATAGATGCAAATAATTAACTGAACACATTACTTAAAATATAAAGAACTTTTATTTAACTTTTACACAATATCTGTTACATAGCCAAAATACTTCATATTTACCGTCACTTTTTAAAAATGTTTCTGTAGTCCGTAGCGTTATCATTGATCGTTTAGCGTACAATTCACTGTTTGCTCTCCTTACCTCAGCAAAGATTGACCGGAGAAATGTGTTGAGCTCTGTTGCTGTGAAATTTTCAATGCAAGTAGGCCTAGGACTAATTGATGATTCCTTGGCCTTACAATATTCACTGAGTAGGCCTACAGTACATTAACGGATGAATTCACAACAAATTTTGTACTCTGAGAATCCTTTTCGTCAATAACTCTATCCAATTTGTCTTCGTCAAGAGATTTAAACTTAGGCCTATTTGAAGTCGCCATTTTCGAAGCGGTGGGCTTACATATTCACAATTCGTGAGCGATCGATCGTGCGCTCGACTAGCATTCACTACAGGCGCAATGCGGGTGTAATCCGGTGACGTCAGAGACCAGTCACTTTTCAAAGTTATTTTCCCTATGAGGAAATATAACGTTTCCGATCCTCGTAGCGCTAGTCACGCGATGCCATTTCGACCAATCACGTACTCGTATTTACATAGGCTATGTAATATAACAATATAATATTTTTGTGAATTAGTCATGAAAACTGTATTTGAAATGGAAGGACCATGACAAAGGAAACGCAGTAGCATCTACGAATGGTTAGTCATTCTCATTTCTTAAACATTGAATATTACTATAAATATATTTTTTTCTTTAATCTTTGGTTTATCTTGTGTTGCATATGGACTTGGTGCAGGTGGTGGGTAAGCTGAATCAGGCAGATGTTGAACCGATACTGCATCCTTGGTTGTCTTCTTTCCTCTTCTTGTGAAATTTTCTTCTTCACTACCCTACAGAATTGGCTTAGAATTTAATTTTAACCAAATAAAAAATAAAATTCATTCAAATCAATTACCAAATAATTCATTCTGCAAAAATCATAAATGTAAGGAAAATGTTATAAAGATAAACTTTCTCAATCTGAGAATTATATTTATATAAATATTTGGCAATCATAAAAGTATAGCAATTGACAGTCAAAACCCTTACTGTGGTCATATGGTTGATATCATGTGTAAGCGTAAGAAGAGGAAATGTTTTAAAACATAAACATTTCCTTTTCTTATGCTTTCACAGCAGCAGAACCAACAACAATCAACAATAACAATGGGAATTATATTCCCAATCACATTTTTGAAAATAATTATAATCAGTGATTATATTTCTTAAGCCCTGTCCAGACTATCACATTTTATTTGACAAAAACATGACATGCCTAAATATGGTTATGATGACATCACATCATGCCATATATAGGCACATCAAGACTATATATAAGCACAACAGTTTTTTTGTTAAAGAAAATTTGATAGTGTGGGTAGAACCTTAGAAATGATGATAACTACTTGATTACTTTATTATGGATAATTTTTTTTCAAATGCACCAAGTGCAGGAGTGTTAAATAATTATGTTGTCAACTTACTCCCAAGGTAATAACCTTGCCCTTCCAAGCTGGTCCAGAAAATCTTTGGAACCGTTCTTTGATCTTTTGAAAATGAGCTACTTGTCGTGGTTTTGTAATTTGTTCTTCAAAATCTGCTGCCTAGTAAATACATAATAACAAGCAGGACAATACAGCCAAAATTTTAAGATATAAAAGAACTAAACATATATAATAATATAATAATATAATATAGTTAACATGTAAAAAAAAATTAAATGAATACCTTTTTGTCATTTTCTTCTTACTTCTTCTGCCAAAAGTTAGACTTTTTGGATTCAAGCTCCTCAGCTGAATATTCTGGGGAAAAATATATTGTACTATTATGCAAAAAAAAAAAAAAAATGGTAATAAAGACAGATATACATATAATTTTACTACTCAAATTTAATTTAATTATCCTTGGATGGATGGAGTGATGCACCTTGTAGGCCATCACCAACTTGAATTTAAGCATCTACGTAACGAATGCGCAAAAGATTTGTAATTTTTAAAATGGGATATTATGTAACTGATTATGCTAAATCAGTTCTCAAATTGATATAAAATCGGTAACTAAAAGTTATGTCCTATAAAATAAAATTAACATGATATGAATCAAACATTATCTATAGCACAATAGTCGTCTTTCACATGTCTTATTTAAATTATTATTTTGATGTGTACAGCAAGAACAAGATCATTAAATGACAATGCATATCTACAATAAAGAAGGTGTCCTATGTTGCTTGTTCATATCACTTTAATCTCCCCACCATCTATTTGAAGAATTTTTTTTTGGCATGTGTGTATTAGGTCACTGTCCTAAATGCATTGTACTGGTACTGAAGATGATATACGGATTTATTTGTTAACCAGGTTCATTTATATCACCAATAAATATCAGTACAGTATTTGGCTTTCGTACAAGAGATTAATTTGGCAATGACTGTTTGCTTTTCAACAAATAATAGAAGCAAAGCAAATTAAAGATGACCTCGATAACAACAGTATGAAGTACAGAAAGTAATCTCAGCAAGGAGCTATAATGTAATATAATTATACTTCAGTATATTACTACAATTTCAACATGTTTATTTGTTATGCAACATATGATTCATACAGTATGGTTAACAGGTATATAGCTGTGAATTAATATTCAGAACAAAATGTGAAGAAAAAGGGCAGAAACAGTTGTAAATGAAATAGTGAATTTTTAGCCTCACTTAGCTCTCCCAGAAATCAGCATGATATCCACACTCGGCACATGAAAAAAAATCTCCCGGAGACTACCCTACAGCCTGCAAATTCAGAATGTTTGTATTGTATTATCTGTTTATTGCCTCCCTAATTTTAGCTGACCATGCATCACCACGCAGTACAATACAATGACTCACACTAGTATGAAAGTTCAGCTTAAGTCGGATCTTGCCGAAGTAGCCTCTCCCGACTTGGGGACCTACAGAAAATGAAAAAGAAGAATTTAAATGAGCCTTCATGCCAACAGGCTTTTTTTAGATTTTATTTAAAATTAAGAACAAAATAAATACTATGCTTGCCAATTATAGAGTAACAATTAATTGCATAACATTTAAAAAAATAAAATAACAAAAAAACTAAGAATAAGAAGTAATTATTTTTAAGTTTGATGCTGCATGTTATATGGAAGAAGAAGAATTGCATACAAACATCTTCAGGTAGACCCTTTGATTGGTTGCAGCAGGTTTTTCATAAAATTCTGTGTATCATCCGTATGCTCATCCTGCCTTCTTGGAATTATGATGTTTAATCGACAGAGACCACATTGATATGGGTTATTTTTGTAGTACAACATTATGGAGGTATCTATTTTTATACAGTACACCTCACACTGTAAAAGCAGTTTCGAGAAAACAAGCTGGTTTAACTAAACCGTTTCATTTGGCATCAATGTTAATCACCATTCTGCATCATTCAGGACTGCATGGCTAGAAATACTGCGGAATATGTGACCGCGACATGTGGTTGAGGCATTGTGCATAAACCCCAAGGCATTTTTTTTTTTATTTTTCCAGAATATTGTTGGACTGTATAGTGTAGCCTACTGGAGGCATTGGACATGTCTGTATAATGTTTAAAAAGTAGAAATTGTAGGGCAATAGTATACCCCTCCTCCTAGGTTTTTCAAAATTATAAAAAAAAAGGATATACCTGTATATTAAATTTAAGTCTGAGAGCTGTGCCATTTCCCAGCCATTATATTCACAATTTTATGTCTGTGAGTGCCATTTCCGGCCATCTAGACGTGCCATAATAATACATTTTCTTTTATCTCAGCCCCACAAGGGCAACAGCATATGTGTGTCTGAAATTGACTGTAGGACATATCATATTATAACCAGTGGCGGAATAAAGTGTTGGGGGGGGGGCAGCCAGCCTGGACCATATACCATATTATAACGATTAACGACGGGGCCCCCCTCTCGGCCCGGGACCCCACCAAATTTGTCAAAAAAAAACAAAAAAAAAAAATTAAAAATGGAGATTAAAAGAAAATTATATTCACAATTTTATGTCTGTGAGTGCCATTTCCGGCCATCTAGACGTGCCATAATAATACATTTTCTTTTATCTCAGACCCACAAGGGCAACAGCATAATGTGTGTCTGAAATCGACTGTAGGACACATCATATTATAACCAGTGGCGGAATAAAGTGTTGGGAGGAGGGGCAGCCGGCCTGGAGCTGCCGGCCTGGGGCCCACTAATTTTGTCAAAATATTTAACTGGAGATAAAAAGAAAATCATATTCACAATTTTATGTCTGTGAAGTGCCATTTCTGACCATCTAAATGTGCCATATTCGTAAATGTTCTTACCTCAGCCTCAACCATGGTGGGTCGAAGGTGGTATAGACTCTCCAACTGTGAAAGTCCCTCCCTGGCCTCAAATTTCTGGATCCATATTATATCATTTTCGTCGTTAAAAACATTTAGAATAACAATGCACATCTAAAATCCCACCATGGAATTGGTGACCAGGACCCAAAAAAGGCCCCCAGTTTCAGAAATACACAGGGCCCCCGGCCCCATCGTTACGCCACTGCCCACCATAGTTGGGGTGAGATTAGAAAATTTACGATTATGGTCACCTCTAAAAAAACTTAAAACTTGAATGTAATTTCCTAAATTTTTGACAATTTTGAATCTTCCACTGCTAAATGTGCCAAAATCATAAACTTTCTCACTTCATGCCTTAATCATGGTGGGGCTGAGGTGGTCAGACCCTCCACCTGTAAAAGTCCGTTCCTGGGCCCCCTCTATTTCTAATTCCTGGATCCGCCACTGGTCCAGCATCATCATAGCATGTGCAAAAAAGTTTGGAAGTCATAAAACAGTAGTCACTCTTGGATTATTATTGGCACTATTCAAAGACTTTAAAATACAGTAATGATAAAAACAATAATAATAACAAGTAGATTTGAACTCGTCACTGAGGACGAGTTAGGTGATCCGCCGTACTTTGACCCTCATAAAGCTCACGCGGTGCTGATTGAAAAGGGTCATAATATGCTAAAATATGCTGTAATTAGTTTTTTAAAAAAGAATAATTTTGAGCATTTTGAAAGATTTAGTCTTGACGCCCGTGAGCACAGTAATAGCACAAAGAGTGACTCCTGATATGAATAAGAGCACGGTAATAGCACAAAGAGTGACTCCTGATATGAATAATGTGTCAGGAACACAAAGTATGTAACAAACGTGATTTCCAGCTTCAGTACGTGTTGCGTGCGTGGAAATGAACGTATGGCGCGTAAATATGGAAAGTTTTGGAATGCTGAAAATGACCGAAAACGTTCTTTAAACTATCTGAATAGTGATATGGAGAATTTTCAAATTTTGTGACGTGCACGTGTACAGTAATGACACATAAAATTAAATTTTGTCAAGTGTTTTTAAAACCGCCTGTTAGTTGGTAATGCCACACGAATTTTCCCTTCATATAACCTATATATATATCAGTCTGATAGCGTCGAAATACAGTCTGCCGCCCTCTCTCTGTTCTATCTCTTTACATCTTTTAAGAATGAGAGATAAAAGGGCTCCAAAAATTAATTCTTTTTGACCATGCTGACGTGATGAAATGAAAAATAAAGGGACGCATCTGAAAGAGAACAGATTTAGCTATAATATACTCACAGGTGGGAGACAATCAATCAAGATAAGCGAGATACGTTCAAACGAGTATAAAAAGTAATAACGTCAGTTTTTTCTTAATTTAAATGGCAATATGATGACGTCACAATGTCCAATCAGCCATTATGATCTATAAAATCGTATCTACAACTCATGTGCTCTCAGAATATGTAATAAATATTGGGGGTCACCTTTCATCCTAAGGAGCTATATTTGATTATAAATAGGCATAATTATAAGCATATGTAATTTTTGACGCACACGTACGCGCACATTCAGACGCGCAAACAAAAAAGTAAGATACTTAACATTCAGCCTTGACCTGAAGTATAAGCCCATTTAATATTATTCAGAAATGAAGAATGGTTAAGATATGACGTCATCAACGTTTTGAGAAAAGAAATATATATATTTTTAAAAATTCAAATGGCAATATGATGACGTCACAATGTCCGATCAGCCATTATGATCTATAAATCATATCTACAACTCATGTGCTCTCAGAATATGTAATAAAAATTGGGGGTCACCTTTCATCCTAAGGAGTTATATTTGATTATAAATAGGCACAATTATAAGCATATGTAATTTTTGAAAAAAAAAGTAAGATACCTAACATTCAACCTTGACCTGAAGTATATAAGCCCATTTAATATTACTCAGAAATGATGGAGAATTTTCAAATTTTGTGACGTGCACGTGTACAGTAATGGCACACAAAATTAAATATTGTCAAGTGTTTTTAAAACCGCCTGTTAGTTGGTAATGCCACACGAATTTTCCCTTCATATAACCTATGTATATCAGTCTGATAGCGTCGAAATACAGTCTGCCGCCCTCTCTCTGTTCTATCTCTTTACATCTTTTAAGAATGAGAGATAAAAGGGCTCCAAAAATTAATTCTTTTTGACCATGCCGACGTGATGAAATGAAAAATAAAGGGACGCGTCTGAAAGAGAACAGATTTAGCTATAATACTCACAGGTGGGAGACAATCAATCAAGATAAGCAAGATACGTTCAAACAAGTATAAAAAGTAATAACGTCAGTTTTTTCTTAATTTAAATGGCAATATGATGACGTCACAATGTCCAATCAGCCATTATGA
>NW_022723686.1:1007489-1009753 GCF_011630105.1 Anneissia japonica
CGCATTTCCATGCAGGAACCAGACTGCAAAGGAAGTGGCGAAGAAACTATGGGATAATGTGTTTTGTATTTATGGCTTCTCATTCGGATCGAGGTGCAAATTTTCAAAGCGCCCTTATTAAAGAACTCTTGCAGATATCACAAGTAAACAAATCACGTACAACATCTTATCATCCTATGGGGAATGGCTGCACAGAGAGATTCAACCGAACATTAGGTAACATGATTCGATGCCTCCCACCAAAGGCTAAACATCAATGGCCACAAATGCTACAGAGCCTCACATTTGCATACAACTGCACTGTCCACGAGACCACAGGATTCGCTCCATTCTACTTAATGTTTGGAAGAGTGCCGAGACTACCGGTTGATATCGTCTTCCAAAGTGTAGTGACCAAAGATCAAACAACGGATTACCATGAATATGTCAACTCACTCAGCAGAAACTTAGGCGAAGCGATCAAGATGGCTGAAATCACTGCTAGTAGTAACCAAAAAAAGCAGGCCCGCAATTACAATATGAAGCAAAGAGGTTCAGATATAGACGTTGGTGACAAAGTGTTACGGGCGAATAAGAACATCCAGGGGAAACAAAAACTTTCTGACAAATGGGATTCTGATCTCTATGTTGTCGAAGAAAAATGGCCACACACACACACACGTTCAAGATAAAAAATGTTGCATCTGGAAAGGAACTAGTAGTCCACAGGAACTTAATCCTTAAAGTTAATTTTCTTCCCTTACCTGATCCAGAAACAGAAGACGCATTGAGCTACATCTCTTCTAAAGCAACCTTGGATGAAGAAGATCTTGAAGGAAGAGATGTGGATGAAGATGATAAATCGACCAGTAGCAGCAAAACTCCAACTGCATGGGTTCACATTGAAAATATCCAACCTTTCATTCCACAGACTACCCATCGAGACAATGCCGATCATCTTAATATACCTGTTCCCTCTGAGACGATTCAATCGGCACCTATAGAGGTATCCATAGAGCAGCAAGCCCCCGCTGTTGGAAATGCAGCCAGTCATGATACTCCTGCTAAAGAAGCTGGGGATGTTGGCAATGAAGAAGTTGAGGATCTTGGCAGTGTGGAAAATGAGCGCAATAACCCCACAATTGCAGTCAGGGTTGACGATAAAGTCCAAACAGGAATGTGGTACAGATGTCGAAACTGACAGTAACCTAGGACAGAGAAATCGACCCAAGAGAACTACTCGACCACCAGACCGCTACGGGTTTGTCAGCAGATGGCTTAAATGCTCACCCCAGATAACTTGTGTTAATGAATCCATACATAACATTTAATTTTTTTAAAATTTTTTTTTCTAGGCCAACGGATTTGATAGTTTCCGCTTCTTTTTAATTCTTTGGTTTCCGTTTACGAATTTTCATGTCAACAAGCATTTTTTTTTTAAGTTTTGTTTTTGATGGTATTTTGTTATCTATAGGGCCTACACTATAAAACTTGTTCCCTTAAATTGCAACGACGGCAGACACTGTCAAATTGTTTTAATTACTTTAGTTTATTTAGTTCATGCCTTTTATTTTTAGGTTTTATTAATGGTTGACATTCTCCCTTGTGGGAAATTTCATTGTATGATACGTTTGCCGCTTTTTAACTTGTTTCTTTACGTAACTGGTATTAGTTAATTTACACAGTGCTGTTAGTGATTGTAATAGTTGATTAAGTCAGCTATCCTTGTTTGTATAAACGTTGATTGAAAAACGATTGCATAGTTCGAGATTGGAATAGAATATAACAATGTTCAGTGAGACTTCTTGAGTGTACATGGGCACTCTCGCGTACCTACTTTTGGGGGAATGGCCATCCTTCATTAGTAATCCGTAAGGATAATTTTGTAATTGGTTGTCTCTAATGAATAGTTTTAATGTGTTCCATGCGTTCATGATTTAGCTGTTAATGCTAATATTTTGATCTATAAATCATTATTAGTTAAGTTTGTTTTTTTAATATGTTTTAAGCTATCATTCACTTTTGATGAGTTGGTATGAGTGTACTTGTTAGTATTGTTGGTACTATAGTATGATATGCACTCTTTGTCAGTACAATGCTATATAATTGTCTTTGTGCTAGTGTAGCTTTTTAAGTACTGTTACTGTTTTTAAAAATGTTCTTATATTGTATAGTGAGATTCAGCAGATAAATGGGGGGTGAGTGTAACAGGTATGCTTATTATACCCTATACCATTAAGTATTTAGTCTGCTGAATCTGACCTTCTACCAGTGGGCAACCTTGT
>NW_022723686.1:1009804-1014872 GCF_011630105.1 Anneissia japonica
TCACCTCATCCAAGTGGCGGGAAAGGGTTAATGAATATTTAGTATATAATGTTACAGAATGGTCCAGTTCATAAATGGACAAGGGATATTGTCTCTTCATGGTTTCTATTATAATTCCATTTTTACAATTAATTTAAGCTTTGAAATACTCATGTTACCTGTATAAGCTTGATATATGACATACAACATTGTTCTGGGTACTGATCAATATAGCAAATGTAGATACCATCAGTTGGTATTAATTGTCATGGTTACCCAATTGAGAATGAATGACACTTACCCTGTCTCTTATACACATCTAGATGTGTATAAGAGACAGGTAGTAAATCGGAAGCATGCTTATTTTGAGTAAGAAAACCAAATCTTAATTTACACAAATACAAAGAATACTTATTGGATATATTGTAATCACCATTCTGTGAGTAATAAGTTTGGTTTTCAACAATCTCAATAATAATAGTTATTAGTATTGACGATTGATTTTAGGTTAATATGTTAAACGTTATGCTAGACACAACGCATTGGTACTTTAGATTATGATCAATATGTTATGCAATTGTCACCAAGACAATTTACTTTAAATGTTATGATTTTTAATCATAAGTTGTATTTAAAAGATGTATGTTATCGATAATATTACAATCGCTAATATTGAATATCGATGAAAATACTAACACAGTATTTTTATATCTCCTTCCGACTGGTCACTAGATCAATAAAAGTATTTGAACATCCACCAACTGAGAACGGCCTCTGTTGATTTTTATTGTGTCTGTGCCAGCGCTGCAGCTTTGGATTTACTACGCGATACGACTACGAGCTAGTACGAACCTGTCACATTTGGTGCCGTGACCAGGATAGCTGTTCAGCCAGGAGGAGATCATTTCAAGGGAGACTACGATAAGTGCCGATTAGTCTTGTATTTCAAAGCTTAACAAAAGTTTAATAACTATACATGAACGTTTAGTATTACGAATACTATACTTCATGACCTTGAGTTATCGTTAGTTGACTATTGTGAATATATGATCATTTATTGTGTAAGCCGTTTACGTGACTGATATTATTTTCATTTGGAACTAATTTATGTCATCTATTTAAATAACTTGACCTTTTTATATTGTCAGTATTCGATTTTAAACTTTTTATGTGGTTAGCATTATAATTCAATTAACGATACTGTGTGTTTACTTTTGACCTATTAAAGTAAGGTACAGAAATCGAGGTCACTGCAATATAGGCTAGTGTTAATTGTACCACACTGTGTTTTTGTCGAGTAAGGTATGCTAATTGTGTCATATGTTTAACTCTACTACATTTATTTTACATTATACGTTCACTTTAGTAATATTGTATGATTAACTTTGATATATATATATTTTTTTGCCAGCTCTTTAATTTTTTTTAAAGAAAAACTTTGTTTTGATAATTTAGTATTGTTGACGAGCAATTTGCGCTTGTTATATTATAGTTATATTTACTTTTCATCATTACTATATATTTTTTATTTAAAATGTCACAGACTACACCATTTAGGGGGGTTGGTCGGGGCCTACTTAGGCGGCCACAGTCAGCTCCTCCAGTCCAACCCGGGGGCGCTCAGATGGCAGAGTCTCCAGCCGCCCCTCAATTGTTGCCTCATACTGCCCCTCCTGTTGTGAGTAAAGTCATTGTTAGGCAGGAGGTTAAGCAGCCGCCAATCTTTCGTGGGGAGCCATCTGACAAATTGTCTTTTAACGATTGGGAGGACCAGACCCGGGCTTACCTAAAGAAGAAGGGGGTGAACCCAGAGGAGAGGGCAGACGAAATCCTAACCCTCCTTCTGGGAAAAGCCAAGGGATTCGTAAGAGTTGGATTGAGGTCCAAGAGTCTTAGGGAGGCAAATGACCCAGATGTCATTTTTGATTTGTTACGACAAAACTTTAGTGATGATGTATTTTAGATTTTAGATTAGCTAGATCAGTAGTCACCCAATACGCTGATGGACGGATACCAGTGAAGATCCTAAATTTGTCTGACAAGTGTATACATTTACGTAGAAATTCGAAAATTGCAGATGTCTCCCCTTGTCTTAGTTTAAAGCAATTGCCATCGGAAAAATCCCTGAAACAAAACACAGCTCATCTAGTACAGGAACACTCAAGTAGTTATAACGAAAAATTAGCAACCCATAATATTAACAATTTAGATATTGATTCATGTCAAGTTGATAACTTTTACAAGGATAAACTAACCGATTTAGTCATAGAATATGAAGATATATTTTCAAAGGGTAAACTGGATTGTGGGAAGGTTAAGGGGGTGGAACACCGCATTAGGTTGACGGATAAAAAACCCTTCCGTCTCCCCTATAGAAGAGTTGCTCCCACCGACTATTCCAAACTTCGACAAGTCCTGGATGAAATGGAGGAGAAGGAAATAATTAGAAAATCATCCAGTGAGTGGGCATCTCCTCTCGTCTTAGTTTGGAAGAAGAATGGGGATCTCCGTATCTGTACGGACTTTAGATGGCTTAATGCCCGTACAGTAAAGGATGCGTACCCACTACCTAACCAGGGTGATGCACTTGCGGCACTCGGCGGAAACGCACTATTTTCCACAATGGACCTCACTTCTGGGTTTTATAATGTTCCAGTTGCTGAACCAGACCGAAAATATACCGCATTTACGACACCCATAGGCTTGTATGAGTACAACCGACTCCCCCAAGGCCTATGTAATTCACCTGCCGACTTCATGCGTGTCATGATGAGGATATTTGGAGACCAGAACTACTTAAGTCTGCTGGTTTATCTGGATGACCTCATGGTGTTCTCTCCGAATGAGCAAACCGCATTAGAACGCCTCAAGATGGCATTTGAAAGACTGAGGGAAAGTGGCCTGAAACTCTCACCAAAAAAATGTCACCTATTACGGAGAAGCGTGAGATTTCTTGGTCACATTGTTGATGAAGGTGGAGTGCGGACAGACCCTGAGAAAATAGCCCCGATCACTAAGATAACCAAGGCAGATCTAATGGCAAATGACGGAAAAACCCCTTGTCAGAAAAGGATTCGCTCTTTCCTTGGGATGGTTGTGTATTACCAGCACTTTATTGAGGGGTGTTCCGCAATAGCAAGACCATTGTTCAATTTAACATCGGGAATGCCAAATCGTAGGAAGAGGAACCAAAACAAACATGTTAGAAGACTAACGCCACAAGACTGGACAGTGGAGTGTGATAGAGCACTGCCTGTCTCTTATACACATTCAAAAATAATGCAAATATGTCATTACAGTGTAAGAAACTCAAAATATGTCAAAAATTGTAATTTGAATCATCTGCACGAGCTGCGCGCGTGAAAATGCGCGCGCGACCTGAAAATTTGTGAACAAGTTGAAATGCTCAGAATCAGCTGAAAGGTACACAAATTTAGTCAAAACGTGATTTTGAGCGAATATAATTTTTAGCGCACGCGTACGTGCGCGTAATGAGCTGCAATTCGGACAGAACTGTGCATATGGATAGTACTTGACATGAGGTATACCTGTGTGAAGTTTTAACAAAAGAGGCCTAACGATGGTTAAGTTATGATCAATCAAAAAATTTGCTACGTAAAACGCAAAATTGTGCGTAGATGAAGTCACGCGTGACTGATCACGCTGAAAAGCTTATTGTATCGATTCCACCCCAAGACTAATGATTATTGAACATATCATGTTGATCGGTTGAAGCAATCTTGAGATATCGTGGACACAAAATTTGGGGAGAAAGAAAGAAACTTTCTGACAATAACAAGAGGTGATCCGCTAACGTTAGCGGATCACCAATAATGGTGATTAAAATCATTAAGACCATCACGAGTATACTCAATGTTCTTTACCTAATCGTTCACTAAAAAAAGGTTAGTTATCTTGGGCATTATCATTCTCCCAAGCATTACTGTAGTTAATATACAGAGCAGCATTGATATTTACTTTAGCCTTCATCAATATCTGATTGAGATACTGTATATAGATAGGCCAAAGATTGTCAGTAAACTGACAAGCAACAGCTGTTTAGGCCCTATTGTTGGTAGGGCCTAACTACCTGAAAAACACATACTGCATTAATGAACAATTTTCTTAACTTTGTCGTTTGACTAAAAGTTAATATTGGCCTTTCCCACTACTGTTTATGTTACCATTTTTGTGTTTCCTTCTTTTTTCCTCTTCCTCTATTTTTTCACACAAGGAATTTTCTGAGTGGCACTTTAGTCAGTTTTCAGACTTGGATCTGAGTCATCGAAACTTGATGCAAGGAAATATGGAACGCCGTTACTGCCTTTGGTGGCTCGTTCCGTTCGGCGCATTTGCTATTCGGCCCTTTTAACATTACGTTCGGTGCTTTTACATTACGTTCGGTGCTTTTTACATTACGTTCGGTGCTTTTTACATTACGTTCGGTGCTTTTTACATTACGTTCGGTGCTTTTACATTACGTTAGGTGCTTTTTGCTTTTTACATTACGTTCGGTGCTTTTTACATTAACGTTCGGTGCTTTTACATTACGTTCGGTGCTTTTTACATTACGTTCGGTGCTTTTTACATTACGTTCGGTGCTTTTACATTACGTTCGGTGCTTTTAAATTACGTTCGGTGCTTTTTACATTACGTTCGTTGCTTTTTACATTACGTTCGGTGCTTTTTACACTACGTTCGGTGCTTTTTACATTACGTTCGGTGCTTTTATTAACATTACGTTCGGTGCTTTGAAACATTACGTTCGGTGCTTTGAAACATTACGTTCGGTGCTTTTATCATTACGTTCGGTGCTTTTGCCACACTTACGGATCTTTTATCATTTGGTGCTTTTTAGTTTTACCTTTCGGCCCTTTTATTAGTTCCTATGCATGTAATGCAATAGGAACTATTGTAATCACTCTTGCTATTTCCTATGTTTTTTATTGTGTGTAGTGTGTATGTGTGTGTGTAGACATTTATGCAAATGCGCATGCGTCAAAGAAAAGTTTTCCGACATTTTATTTTACATCGCGTGTGTGTGTAGACATTTATGCAAATGCGCATGCGTCAAAGAAAAGTTTTCCGA
>NW_022723688.1:0-1673 GCF_011630105.1 Anneissia japonica
ATAATAACCGACCTGTACAAAAACTGTGATAGAGCTAGTTATATGCAATATATTATATATATATATTCCACGAGCTACTAGTCTGCTGCTGGGAGAAGGGAATGCTTCCACAGGACTTTCGTGATGCAGTAGTCATTACCTTATACAAGAACAAAGGAGAAAAATCTGACTGCTCAAATTACCGGGGAATAACTCTACTGTCCATTGCAGGAAAAATTCTGGCAAGAGTACTCCTGAACAGACTAGTGTCCACTATTGCTGAACATCACCTCCCAGAGAGTCAATGCGGTTTCAGAGCAAACAGAAGCACGACTGATAGGGTGTTTGTTCTCAGACAACTACAAGAAAAATGCCGGGAACAAAACAAGGGCTTGTACGTGGCATTTATCGATATTACAAAGGCATTCGACACGGTAATCAGAGATGGTTTGTGGAAAATCCTGGAACATTTAGGTTGTCCTCCGAAATTTCTCAATATGGTCATTCAACTACACAAAGGTCAGTATGGTTAAGTCCGATACAGAAATGAACTCTCAGAGAGCCTTTTGAAATAGGAAATGGCGTAAAGCAAGGCTGTGTTCTCGCTCCAACACTCTTCACCATATTCTTTAGCATGATGCTTCAAAGGGCCACCGCAGACCTAGATAATGAGGACGGTATTTACATACGCTATCGCACTGACGGTAGCCTGTCAGTACCTGAGGCAACTGCAGGCTTATACCAAAACCTCGGAACAACTGGTTCGAGAATTACTCTTTGCCGACGATGCTGCCCTCGTTGCTCACACTGAGGCAACGCCTAACATCCTGCTTCGCAGAAGCTACAAGGCTCTTTGGACTTGAAATTAGCTTGAGGAAGACTGAGGTCTTGCACCAGCCAGCACCAAAGGATCGCTCCCCACATATTACCATTGGTACGACAGAGCTGAAGCCAGTACACCAGTTCAGTTACCTGGGTTGCACCATCTCTTATGATGCTAAACTTGACAAAGAGATTGATAACAGGCTGGCAAAAGCAAATAGCGCTTTCGGCAGATTGTATAAGAGCGTATGGAAGAACAAACATCTGAAAAAACAACAAAGATCAGCGTGTACAGAGCTATTGTCTTGTCCACCCTCCTCTATGGATCTGAGTCATGGGTTGTATACCATCATCACCTACGTCATCTTGAGCAATTTCATCAGCGCTGCCTCCGTTCCATCCTGCACATTCATTGGAGTGACTTCATCACCAACACTGAAGTCTTGAAACTAGCAGAGATCACTAGCATAGAGGCCATGTTACTAAAAAACACAGCTTCGATGGGCAGGACATGTGTCCAGGATGGATGAACATCGTTTGCCCAAGATTGCCCTATATGGAGAACTCTGCTCAGGAAAACGTAGCATAGGAGCACCAAAGAAGCGGTACAAAGACACGTTAAAGAACGCACTAATTTCTGGCAACATAAATCACCACAAATGGTCAACTTTTGCAAAAAACCGTGTGGCCTGGAAACATACCATTGATGAGGCTGTCTCCTCCTTCGAGGACAATCGCAATGCGGATCTTGCAGAAAAGAGAAATAGGAGGAAAAACAGGACATATGCAGCGATAGAAACCACCACACAATAAACCCTCACCTGCAACCACTGTGGTCGTGTCTGCCTTTCTCGTATTGGTCTTGTCAGCCA
>NW_022723689.1:0-1266 GCF_011630105.1 Anneissia japonica
CTAAAAAAAAATTTTTAATCACAAAATTTCAACCAATTACCTCAAAATATACTTTTTACTTTTAACGATCCGAAACTCTATTCATTTATGGACATAAAAAAGTAAATTTGTGTTAGTTTAGACATCAGCAGAAAGTGAAAATTAGCATGTTTCTGGTAGTATTTTTTTTTAATTAAATTCGGGAAAAAGCTAGGGAACGTTAGGGTTAAGTTACGGGTTAGTTGGGTAAATTCTCGTTCAATATTTCAACACTATAACTCGTAAATAAATCATTTCCATTTTATGAAGCCAGCATACATTAATTTCTTACATGTAAAGTACATTGAATTTAGCGTAGACATCAACAGAAAACGATAATTCGTATTCCGTACTGTAGGCAAGAAAAATGCTTCCGGCGATCCGTAATCATTAATAATATAATTGTTGGTATTGGATATTTTTGTTGAATAAAAGTAAGGACTTTTATGCAATCATTAGTTAATGTAGTTCTTGGTTTAGATTTGTTTATGATTAATACATCATGTAATTTTATGCATGATTTAATGCAATAGTTTTTTAGGCTGTTTTAATTAATGCAGTAAGCAGTTTTATGCACTCATTAATGAATGTAATTTCTGGTTTTGGCTGTTTTTTTTTTAAGACTTCAGTAAGCAGTTTTATGAAAATCTTCAACTAATGTAATTGTTGGTTTAAGGCTGTTTTTGATACTATAAGTATGCAGTTTTATGCAATCATTAATTAATGCAACTGTTGATTAATGCACTTATTCTTCAGGAATACTAGCAAGAGTGACTGACATAATCAGTAATATGGATAGTGTGATACAGAAAAAAACTCTACAGTATACAGATTTCAGTTTGACGAAGCATGCAAAAGCTATCATAGATATTCAACTGTATTAGCAAACAATACCATTGTTTACATTTATTACAATGGTCTGATCTCAATGAGGCTCTATCCAGGAAAAAAGTACTTTATTAAAAAAAATAGGGGATGGAGGAAGGGTGTTTATTTGTCATCAAGTGTTGAATAACATTTTAATTTATGTCAAGGTTGTTGACTCAGGACTAAACTTTCTATTTTGATATGAATAAAAAATTGTTACTGTTCTGTATTGCTTGTGAACAGATGATTTTTTTGACTAAATACACATTACACTTATTACTGCATTTAGTACTAAACTACCTAGACACTGTAGTGCGACTTAGTAACTCTGTTCCTTCATTTTATGAGCATTTGCATAAATCGGTGTAATCATCTGTGCAG
>NW_022723690.1:0-1827 GCF_011630105.1 Anneissia japonica
AAAGCCACCGACCCGATTTTTTTTTTTTTTTTTTTTTTTTAACAATACACTCACAAACTCAATTTAATATAGGTTTGTTTACCACCCATCTGCACACTAGCCAGTCCACTTGCAGTTCTATGCTCTACTGTTGTTCTATAGGCCTATACTGTAGCCACATGGTATTCATGATGCCTGTTGCATTGAGGAGTGAATTGTGCATGATTAAATAGAGATAATTGCATTATGACGCGGTTATTCATAGGTAAAGTTTCTGCTTGCTATAGATGCTTGTATGTAATTTTGGTCTCTGTTGTTTTATTCTTTTTTTTTTTGCTGTTTTTCCTTGCGAAACTCTTTTTTTTCCATGTTCGATGCAAAAAAAAAAAAAAAAAAAAACCTCCCTCCCTACCATGAAAATTGATAACATAAGGATGCTAACCAATTGTTTTATTTTACATGGCCTTAGCTGGAAACAACAACCAAAACAACAGCAGACCTGATACTATTATATGGTCCATACTAGTCAATGAAAAGAACTTCATTACTTAAATAAAATATTGAATTTCCATTTTGCATCACAATCTTGTAATTTGCAAATAAGTTAGAAGAACTCAGGTTATAGTTATAAATCAAACACCGTATGGCACATAAGTGTAACCCCATCTAAAGTAAACAGGCCTCTGCTAAAAGACTGGAATACGCATTGTGTATTTATGATTCGAAACTAGCAAGGTGCAGGAGTGAAAGATAGGTCACTGCGAAACCTAGAACGGTTGAGTATTGTTCAGAGATGAATTATGTCAGTGATGTTTTGCCCACACCTTCTAGAAGTGCCTAGAGAATTAATCAATTAAGTTATCAGTTGTATGCGCATATGTGATTTACATGTTGTTCAAATTCAGACAGTTATTTATTGAAAATTTAGGTTTAAGGAACTATGCTTACTGAGAAAACTTGTATTTAAAATCCAAGCTATTGATGATTTATATATTAGTGAAGCACTTACTGCTTACATTACATTTTAAGTGCTGTTGTTTTAATTTTTTTTTTTTGACAGCTATAAAAAATAAATCAACTTACAGAGTTTTGTATTAAGACAATTAAATGCCCCATCTGTCTAGGCTGGCTCCTCCGCCCCCCCCCCCACCCCTCTCAATACATTTATTCAAGTATTCTTGATTCATCAAAATATATTTTTTAAAATGCATTGATGTTTACAAACATTTAAATAATAATGCCAGTAAAATACAATGAAAAATTAAACAATTCAAAAAACATTAAAAATATGTATTTCGACAATGAAACAAAAATTAAATGCATTATTAGCGTAAATGAAAAAATTAAAAAGGTAATTTAAAAATTGAACATGACAAAATACACGATAAATTAATAATTCAATAAATTTGACATGAAATATCTACAATAAAATGACTACAGTGTCACAATATAAAGCCAAGTAAAAAAAAATAGTTTCTCGTACTAATATTTTGGAGAAAAAAAAAGAGTGAGGGCACTTTAATACTTCTTTTTTTTTCAACTCTGAGATGGAAATAATAATAATAATAATAATAAAAATCCAAGATGGTTGATGTGAAACAGCTACTACTTTCTCACGTTTACCACTTGTCAGAGTAGACATCTACTAAAGATCTAAAAAGCACAGTTTTGTTAATAATTCCATACTTCTATAGTGCATTCCGCAAAGAGTCTCAATGCACTTTACAAAAAGTAAACAAGCAGTAAATAAATTTTACGGCATTTTCGCTATCGTTATAAGTATCCAGAACAGGGCTCCACCCACCCATGTTCATCCTAAACCTAAAATATCTCGCCCTTTACCCCCCC
>NW_022723691.1:0-2114 GCF_011630105.1 Anneissia japonica
ATATACAAATAATAACATACCAAAAGTCCGAAAAAATCTAATCAGGGGAACATTGTTCATTATAAGGATATTTAATGGGTTAAAATCAAACGCTTTATTGCACAACTGCTCTGCTGGAAGCGTATAAATGCATGTCGTTGCCAAGTTGTCCCACGCGCGATGCAAAAGCGGGGATCACATGGGTTTGTCGCGTCAAAGGGAACTGTTGCCGAGTGATCTCCTTCTCAATAATACCTCCATGGTCGGAGTAACACTGGTATCAGCCAAATACCCCACATTATGCAACCATACACCCAATGTAAATATACAGTGTACACTCTTTGTCAAAGCATTCTGACTCTGTAATAAAATAAAACTTCTCTATACTATGGAGAATTACCCCGATTTAGAAAAACTTACAATCAGTGGTGGTACTTAAGGGGAGGGGGAGGGCTAGACTGAGGGTACATAGACAGAGGTTACGTTACTTTAATACCAGACTGTAAACCTTAGAAATTTCTGTGCCGAATTTTTCCGCGGAGCATTCCCCGCGCAGGCCGGTAGAGTAGGCTAGGTCCTCCTATGCCTATACTACTAGCCTAGCCTACCTAGATTTGTTTGGGAAATTATTCTTTTTTGAAAATTTCTCCTATCAAACTTAATTACCGTCTTACTTTTGGGAGCGCTACGAAACTTTGTCAGCCGATGTACAATGGGAACACCCACCAGAGTAACACAAAAACCACGATAAAAAACATGTACATGAAAGTCGAAACTCAAAAATTCTGCCAAGTCTTAATTCCAGTCATGCGCAAATGACGCCAAGCGGTTTCTTATGAATTATGCATCAATAGTAGGCTACGTCTAAAATGTCAAACCGTCAAATACCGGTACGGTAAACGAACAACATAAAGTAATGTAGAATTTATAAGTTTGACTTTTTTAACCTTATTTTAATTAATATTTGATCTATATTGAACTTTTTTTTTTAATGAAATGTTATTGTCTTATGTAAGACTATACTTCCTGCTATTTCCATATTGGACGACATAAAATTGAATCTAGCTGTGAATTTAAAAAAAATCAAAGAGAATTTGTTTTGTTGTGATACCTATATTTCATTTATTATCTTAATTTTGCTATGCGATAGTCATATAGGCCTAGGCCTAGTTCAGATGATGAAAATAATAATTATTAAATCCATATGAAATTTACATTTACAAACCTTGAATAACAAAGCTTATAATATCACAACACTTTTACAAAACGAATACTGATAGGCCTATTCAATAGTGAAAGTAGCCTATAGTTAGCTTATTTGTTCAATATTGCTTCATTAAAACCGATCCTTTAGGCGTGCTTCGTCGCATTTTGATCTTTATGATTCGTGTGTCCGGCTTCAATTTATACATATATGTTAATGTTACTATAATATACTGTTTAAGACTGTTGTGTACGTTTGGTCATCAAATGTAGACGATGTGTATCTCTATTTATTTTAATTATCCAATAAAATTGGTCGGTACCCTTCATTTATGTATGCCTTTTTTAAAAAGTTAGGCTATTTCTTTTATTAATCATGTTTTCCTGTTTGATCTATTATAATTGAGATGCAGTTGGATATAAGATAGTTATGGTTTGTTTTGTATTAAGAATGATAATATTAGTTTTGCTGTATTTGATTACTTTTACTGATCTTAATCAGTGGCGTACGAGTCTTAAAGTGGAGGTGCTGATGTGGGGATGGGGGCGCCAATGTGAAATGGGCTGGGCTCGATCATCAGATGAGGGGGGGAGCTCTCTCGCAAAATATGATGATTTTAGGTGCTTTTTAACAACTTTTCCGTGATTTTTTGGGGGGCTCCTGGCTGGGGGAGCGCGAGTAATTGTGGGAGGGGCGTATGCGCCCCACCCCAGATACGCCACTGATGCTAATAGAGATTGGTATTTTGATTATTGTTCATGATTACTTGATTATTATTTATCCACAATCGTTATACCGTGTCGTCTCAGCAATTTGGATGTAGAAAATATTTTTCTTTAAACAGTTGAACAACAAAGTTTTTTTTGGTCTTTCGTGGGAGTCACCCACCTTTATTGTCACTCTTTTTTTTCAATTGTTTTCATTCATTTTT
>NW_022723692.1:0-1683 GCF_011630105.1 Anneissia japonica
CGATTTTCAATGTGTTTATATATTTTAAGGAAGAAAGATGAAAAGGCTCCAAAAAAGCATTCTTTTTGACCATGATGACGACATCAACAAAAAAAATAAAGGGACACGTCCGAAAGAGAATTGATTTAGCTATAACATACTCACAGGTGGGAGACAATCAATCAAGATAAGCGAGTACGTTCAAACGAGTATATAAAGTAATAACAAAATAAATACAAATTCAATTTTTTCTTAATTCAAATGGTAATATGATGACGTCACAATGTCCGATCAGCCAATATGATCTATAAAATCGTATCTACAACTCATGTGCTTTCAGAATATGTAATAAAAATTGGGGGTCACCTTTCATCCTATGGAGCTATAAGTGATTAAAAATATTCATGGTTTTATGCATACGTAAATGTTGACGCACACGTACGCGCACGTTAAGTCGCGCGAACGGAAAATTAGGGTACATGACATTCAACCTTGACCTGAAGATTATGCTCACTTAATATGATTCAGAAATGACGAATGGTTAAGATGATATGGGCTCATCAACGTTTTGAGGAAAGAAAGATGAAGGGGTCAGAAAAAACAATTTTTTTTACCATGATGACGTCATCAAAATGTAAAAAGAAGTCAATTATATGAAAGAGAATTGTCTCAGCTATAACATACTCAAAGTTGGAAGACGATCGATTAAGGGTAAGCGAGATACGCTCAAATGCGTATTTTCAAAAATGACGTCATAGCGATAATTCAATTTCTTTGAATTCAGATGCCAATATGATGACGTCACAATGTCCGATCAGCCATTGTGATCTATAAAATCATATTTACAACTTATGTGCTTTCAGAATATGTAATAAAAATTGGGGGTCACCTTTCAACCTAAGGAGCTATAACTGATTAAAAATAGGTCTGATTTTACCATAATTTCACTGTATAGGGGTACAAATACGCGCAAAGATACCTATTTACGATTGATAGGATAAAGAGTAGGAGCGAGCGAGGACGGACGTGTTTCTTGTAACCGTCCGTTAACACCTTAGACACGTTGGATACTTGAATATTCGATGATTTAAACAACTCTCATCACTCACCAGGTCTTCAAGTAGCATATCATACTATTTTATTTGAAATTCTGAAGTATTCCTACTGAAATTAGCTAGCAGGATGGCGTCTAACACTAAGGAAATTCCTACCACTACCACGGGCGCTGCCACGAGACATTCTAAGCAGGTACGATCCACTTTGTCGGAGGTAATAAACAGCCCTGATTTAGCTACATTTATTGAGGATAGCATTAAGAAAGCATTTAATGGCCCATCGATAGTCGGTTTAATTGATAAACTTATTTCGGAAGCATTTCAAAACAAATCGTTTGTCGATCTCATCAACAAGACTGTTAGAAAAACCATGGAAAAAACTTCAGATAGACTTGACCACCTGGAAGGAAAGCTATTTGAATATGAGAACAAATTGGACGACATAATATCATGCAATGTAGTGCCCAATAGCTCCGCTGTGGATGAGCTAAAAGAAAAAATTGAAAAACAATCTGAAATGATAGATGAACTAGAACAATATTCTCGTAGAAATTGTTTGAGAATTTTTGGGGTTCCCGAGTCTTAGCAGGAGAGCACAGACGAAATTGTTCTGCACTTAGCAAAGAGTAAGCTTGCCGTTGACATTAAC
>NW_022723693.1:0-1131 GCF_011630105.1 Anneissia japonica
CATGGGTTTTACGTACAAAATATTACATGGTAATGGTTATTTTTAACCGATATTCTTTTAACAGTATAGAATGTGTATAAAAACATACTGCAAACTGACATATATAGAATAAAAAGATGGATGTATGTAGGTACGTTGACATATGCCTAGGATTTCTGATCAATATTTGATTAATGTAAGCTACTTGTCATCCTGGCAATGTATGCGAGTACAAAGTATATGTATGTATGTATATTATTTATATTAAAAAAGGTTAGTAGAATATAATCGGAAAAATATACATAAAAAGAACGCATTGAAAACATATGTTTAAACGTCGTACATTACTATGAAAATAACTATAAAGAAATAATAGTTAGCCATCACGATAGACTGACCCATTTTAAAGAAAATTGATTTTTATCTCTGTAAATACTCATATTAGATATTTCACAGTACAACATAAAACCTATTAATTGTAAATTATGTAATGATGAAATGTGAGAAGAAATGAAAGTGGGATAATCCCACAAAAGACAAAAAAATTTGAATAATTTAGTGCTAAACCACTTTCATTTAGTTAATCTTTTAGTACGTTGCTGGGTTTTCGTCATGTGTTTTTATTGTATATGTATAAATACAAAATTTACAGTATTGGGGAAATGATTAAATTTACAAATCGTAGTAGAGTTCCTATATACAGAGTTGCGACCTGAGCGGTCCAGGTCTAATTTTGTTTTCCGTACGAAACATTTTCATTTAACTACACTTGGGCAGTCTCGACAGACTTGACTCGAAAATCTCACATTACAGAATTCAGGTAAAAATGTATCAACCAAAGATAAACGTCTACAAAAATTCAGAGATGCGTTGCTGTCTGATTTTATGATGTTACCATACTAATAACTAATGGACAGTTTCATATTGTACATTTTCATTCAAATTAAATTGATATTTGATTGAGCTGCACGAGCAATAAAAAGTGTTATTTGAACTTTAGTTACATACTGTGAACATTTTTATTTTATGCCTAGTTACAGTGGCGTATCTAGGTGGATGTGCGGGGGGGGGGGGGGGGGGGGGGGTAGGCCCTCCAAAAATTTCTCGTGCCCCTCCCCCCACAGTCACCCCAAGAAATCACGGTCAAAGAGT
>NW_022723694.1:0-561 GCF_011630105.1 Anneissia japonica
AAGTCTGTGAGTGGCGATGATAATGGTGATGCTCATGGTGATGATGATGGTGATGATGATGATGATGATGATGATGATGATGATGATGATGATGATGATGATGATGATGATGATGATGATGATGCAGGTGATGATGGTGAAGATGATGATGGTAAAGATCTCGATGAATATGGTGATGACGATGACTTTTATTTTCTGTATGTGTTCGCACTGTCAATTCAACAATTCATTTTATTTTATGTTCACATTGCCCCGATGTTCTCATTTAAACGTCCTTAACAACACGGGGTTATTTTTCCTTCGGGTTAGCTATCGAAGGCCCGACTGAGCAAGATAGAACTTTCCTAACTCGAGCCTGCATGGATGGTTCAATTGAACGTATCACACGGTACGGGAGGTTCAATCACACGGCATCAGGAGGTTCAATATAAAAGGCACTATTATCCTTGATATTGGAATATCAACAAGAGATACTCAGCAAGAGTCTGTACTAGTCTCATAAAATCTAAACATTGGACTCAAAAGCAAGTAAAATCAGAGACAGTGGCGTGTCTAGAAGTC
>NW_022723695.1:0-167 GCF_011630105.1 Anneissia japonica
TACTGTATGTGTGTGCGCAGTCACTAGGCTAACGTGTCAATTGTCTATTCTCAAAACGAGGTTACATCAACCACTATTCATCGCAGCAGAGTCCAGTAAAAAATTTAATTAATCGGTCTAGCAGCTGCGAAACAAAAAAACTTTACTCTACTTTACCACCCCCCCCC
>NW_022723695.1:311-503 GCF_011630105.1 Anneissia japonica
CATGACCTACACTAGCTGGGCCCAACCAGACTCAGCCCAGCCTACTATAGACTAGACTAGCCTAGCCTGGCCCGGCCCGGCCTAGCCTGAGCTCATTCCTTCATGGTGAACGCAAACAAACGTCACCGTTTTTGGACTTTGCCACCGGCTCAAGTTTTCAAAGACTAGAGCCCCAATTCGATCGCCAATGGA
>NW_022723696.1:0-1945 GCF_011630105.1 Anneissia japonica
TCCTTAAGGCTCTACTTTAGGACCACAAAATGACATTATTATTATTATTATTATTATTATTATTATTATTATTACTATTGTTTTCTTTATATATTAATGATCTTCCATCTTTTATTACTAACATTGTTTTTATTATATTTTATTATACACACTGACATGTATGCTGATGATACCATCATCTATTACAGTAACACCACATTACCACTACTCGAGCGAAAACTTAACCTACCTCTTAACCGCCTTTCTCTATGGCTTAAACTAAATCAATGCTAATTGGTCTTGTAGAAAAGCTCAAAACAATTTCTAACACCCTTAAACTTACCATCGATAACCATCCTATTGTCTTTGTTACCTCTCACAAACATCTTGGAGTTACCATTGACAACACCCTAACATGGAATTCACACACTTCTACTCTTTGTAAAAAACTGAACTATATTGTATTTCTTCTTGCACGCACCTCTAATATTGTTAACCAATCTACTCTCATTGTTCTTTATAATGCTTTATTTCTCACCCGCTTTGATTATTGCTGCTCTGTCTGGAGCTCACACTATACAGAGCTTTACGTATAATCCTTAAACTTCCATTTATCATCCACCTTACTGCAGACCATTTTTAAACTTGCCCGTACCCTTCCTTTACATAAAAGACTTGACTACAAATTAGGTTGCCTTCCCAACAACTCAGCTAACTCCCTCGCCCCACAAACTATGCCACCGCTTGACCAAAATCAAAGCTCATAACAGAATGACCACACACCAAATAACTAATGGAAATCTTCTTGTTCCCAAACCTACACTTGAAATCTTTAAACTATCCTTCAGTTACAAACAAAGCCCCACATCTCTATAACGCGCTTCCTTTATCTATTCACAATTCACTTTATATTTTTCTTTCAAAAGCCGACCCTTGGAGTTCTTGAAAGGCTAATCTTTTGCTTAGTCTTCGTTTTTTTTGTTTTTGCCTGTTACATTTATACTGTTACTTTTGCTTTTTTCACAATATTTATTATTTTGTTACTTCTTAGATTAAACTTGTTTTTATTATTTTGTCTTTTATGTCATTATCTCCTTTTCATTGTTTTTAATTATTATTACCTGATTTTTGTTACTACTTTTATATTTCATTGATGCATTTTATCATATATTTTGTTATTTTTTTTACCTGTTTCTCTTTTTTTTTATTTTTGTCTTTTGACTTAATTTTTTGATGCTTAATTTTTACTATAATTATTTTCTTAATGAGAAGATTCATTTGTTTGGATTATATTTATTTTTTTACTTAAATCTTATGACTGCTGCAATAATCTGCATATTGTATTTTTAGTTATTTTAATTTTAAGTTGTAATGTATGTGGTATTCTAATTCTAATTTAAATTGAAAGTTGAGATGTTTTCCGTAATTTGCTTTGTTACATGTTGAGGTTCCCTAATGATTAGCCTCTGCTGGATGGATCACCCTCATTAAATATGGTTAAAATAAAAAATAAGATGTTTGTATAATGTTCAATCATCTTTGATCCAGTGAACCTCTAACTTGGTCTAGATAGTTTTACAGCATCTGTAAACCACGTATACGATTTGAGTTTGAATCACTGTTGGAAAAAAATGGTTATCTCTTTTGCAGAATTCTTCATTTGTAAACAGTCAATTAAAAACATAATGCGAATTTAAATACATCTACTGAAATTACTAATAAAAAAATATAATATCCTTACATGGTAAAAATATCAAGAATAATAATTATTAACCTGTAGCTGAACAAGTAAGAATGCAATAAACAACGCATTGTATAGTACAGAAAATCTTATAACTTACAGAACGTTGCAGTTCGGCATGTCATAATAATAATAATAATATTAACGTTTACACAAGGTAGCAGGAACGTTTAAACGTTATGTAGGTATGAAATGAAGTTCTAACTGCGTATTTTTATGATTCTA
>NW_022723697.1:0-669 GCF_011630105.1 Anneissia japonica
AAATCAGGACTGATTTGCTTGAACCCTGGTAACTGAAGCTTAGCAACATCAGACTGAGATAAAGCGTGGAAGTAAAATTTTAACATACAAATGCAGTAATGAACTTTGAAAAACAGACTAATTTGTTTGAATTATGCAGTGTACAGCATACATGATTCTGTACTTCGTTAAGATGGCTTATAGATGAAAATCTCAATTTTAGTTAAAATGTTGGTCCAATTCTGGTCCAAAGAGTAGTGTAAATTATTGGTCCTATTCTGGACTTGGTTAAAATATTACTCCCATTCTGGACCTACACCTGTAGTGTAAATGGTATACTATTGTGGAATTCGTAAAAAAATTCTGGAATTAGTAAGAATTCTTTTTTAAATAATGTAAATGGTTGAGTCCTATGCTGAACTTAGTTAAATTAATGTAAATGGTTGAGTCCTATTCTGGACTTAGCTAACATTCTGGACTTAATGTAAATAGTTGAGTCCTATGCTGGACTCCTATGTTAAACTTAGTGTAAATTATTGGTCCTATCTTGGACTTAATGTAAATTAACTCCCATTCTGGACCTACACCTGTAGTGTAAATGGTATACTATTGTGGACTTCGTAAAAATTCTTTTTTAAATAATGTAAATGGTTGAGTCCTATGCTGGACTTAGTTAAATTAATGTAAATG
>NW_022723698.1:0-1016 GCF_011630105.1 Anneissia japonica
CAAACGGATGTCGAGTACACACTGGCGTTCGCGACCCGCCGACCGACCTCGAGTACGCGGACGGCCGATCGGCCTTGCTGGACTTGTAACAATTTCTGAAAGCTGGACTTAGAAAAAATTTCGAAAAGCTGGACTTAGAAAAATGTTCGAAAATCTGGACTTAGAAAATTTTTCGAAAATCTGGACTTAGAAAAATTTCTGAAAGCTGGACTTAGAAATTTTTTCGAAAATCTGGACTTACAAAAATTTCTGAAAGCTGGACTTAAAAAAATTTTCGAAAATCTGGACTTAGAAAATTTTTCGAAAATCTGGACTTAGAAAAATTTCTGAAAACTGGACTTAGAAAAATTTTCGGAAATCTGGACTTAGAAAAATTTTCGGAAATCTAGACTTAGAAAAAATTTCGACTTTTCTGGACTGGAAAAGCTGGACTACACACACGTACTCTACGAACAACGTCGAGTTCACGGACGTGTCCGCGGATCTCCGACCGACGTCGTTAAAGCAGTCGAAACGAGTCTCTATTTCAACTTTGGAAAAAGTTTTTGAAACTGGAAATAATTTGTGTCAGCGACCAGAAGACGGACGTCATGTACGCGGACGTCGAGTACGCGGACGTCGAGTAGACGGACGTGGAGTACACGGACGGACGTCGAGTAAACGGCAGACAAGACGAGTCTCTATTTCAAATTTGGAAAATTTTCTGAAAATGGAAATAATTTGTGTCCGCGACTCGCCGAAGGATCATGCGGACGTCGAGTAGGCGTACGTGGAGTACACGGACGGATGTCGAGTATACACACGCGTCCACGACCCGCAGACCGATCACGAGTACGCGGGCATCGAGTACACGGACGTGGAGTCCACGAACGGATGTCGAGTACACATTCGCGTCCGAGACTCGCCGACCGACATCGAGTACGCGGACGTCGAGTACACGGACGTGGAGTTGACGGACGTGGAGTACACGAACGGATGTCGAGTACACACTCGCCTCTCCGTCCCGCCGACCGAAC
>NW_022723698.1:1024-1220 GCF_011630105.1 Anneissia japonica
TAGAGTAGACGGACTTGGAGTACACGATGTCGAGTACACACTCGCGTCCGCGACCCGCCGACCGACATCGAGTACGCGGACGTCGACTCGACTACCGTGTTCGCGTACACCGTTGATGCAGACAAGACGAGTCTATTTCAACATTTTGAAAAATTTTCTGAGACTGGAAATAATTTGTGTCCGCGACCCGCCGACC
>NW_022723699.1:0-1236 GCF_011630105.1 Anneissia japonica
TATTTTACAACTACATCAAATCATGTCTGATGTGTTGCACATCATCCCTAGATTCAGTAATTTGTAACTAGAACCAAATTACCAACAATTAGTTTAAATCACAATGTGAATAATCTTAAGAGATATTTATTTACCCTATATTTTCCGTCTACCTTGACGTTGGCCGAGTCATGCTGTAACTGGCGTTGCCAGGTAATTACAAAATTTAACCAAAACATACACGACTGCCGTAACAAGTGTTGTCAGAAATTTTACTGATTTGCAACTCACGAAACATAACAAACTATCAATGTTCATCATAGTATTGTAATGGTAATCTATAACTATCAAATACAGTGCCTTGCTTGTTATATTTTATGTTTTAATCATCCTTTTGTCTGGATCACAAATTGTTTTTTCACAATTACTCCATTATTTTTTAATCGTGGATTTGAAATGATCATTTAAATCTTTATCTCCTGTGAAAGAAATCCTCATTATCTGTGAAAACTGACATAGCTTGCTCTATCAATTTCAGCTTTTATTCAAAATATGAATTTTGTTGAAAGCTTGTGTGTTTTACTGTTCAAGCTTTCGGCAGTTCGGCTCCGTTTAAGGATGGAATAAATGGTGTTGTCTGAAGTCTCAACGCTCCCTGGAGAATTTTAACATGGATATTTTAACCCGGCTGACTTACTGTTCGAGTTAGTTTATACCACAGAAAGACAATTTTAAAGGGTATGTTTGGTTGCTTCACAAGTGAGAAACGTTTTGCTAGTGAGGCAAGGGAATTTGACGTTGCAGCGAAGCAGCAGGACCGACTGTGTTTGCTTAGATTTCAATTTGCTTTGCAGTTGATGCTACAGTATCGCATGACTCGTCTTCATCTTCTTGGAGCATTTAGTGAAGACAGCCGAGTAGATATCAATCCTATTTCTTGTTTTTTATTTCAAAATAAAGACACTTTATTTTTTTAAAATTTTATTTCATATTATTTACCTGTGACTATACTAGGTTAATCTGGTCTCATGGTATGATGCTTGCTCGGTTTTTTTTAGGCAGGCGGTATGGCGTATGAAATTTGTTAGGAAGTTTAAACTCCACGGCTACCACGACATGCATTGTTTACGGACTGTGAATTGGAACCTCAGATGCAGGCAGGCTACGGCTCATGGCTTAGAAGAAAAAATACAATTGATAATTTATTCTGTCATTGGGATCGGATTTTCTCTACTCTTCCGTTTACTGTTTCTATAT
>NW_022723700.1:0-1252 GCF_011630105.1 Anneissia japonica
AATGTTAAACACGATGGTGATAATAGATAATAATAATAATAATAATAATAATAATAATAATAATAATAATAATAATAATAATAATAATAATAATAATAATAATAATAATAATAATATTAAAAAGTGAAAAAAATTGCGCTAAAGGCGAAAAAATAAGTTGTGATTTGTTGATCACAATTATTATAGTTAAAGCTTACAGTACTAAGCTATATTTAGGCCGAAGTTGTCTTGGATATTAAGTAGATCCCTGATAAAAGATAATGAGAAATTTGTTGGCGCTTCATTTTGACTATATAATGGTGATGTGATGATGATGAATTTTACTATACTGTATAAAAGTGTCATTTCCGGCCATCTAGAGGTACTATTTCCTAACCATGGTGGGGCTGAGGTGGTTGTGAAATCACGGCTTTGAAGTATGTAAAGTACTTACTCAAAACCAATGTTTATAAGCTTTATTTTCTATGGTACATCACACATATTAATAAGATCTCTATGGTTGCCGAAAATCCCTGATAAAAGATCATGAGAAATTTGTTGGAGCTTCATTTTGAGTATATATAATAATGGTGATGTCATCTTCAATCTTACTAAAAATGTTATTTTCTGGTAATCAGAGATACTATTTCCTCAAATTTTCGCACCTCAGCCACTACCATGGTGGGTCTGAGGTGGGTGTCGACTCACGAAATGTCCCCTTCCAACTCCAACTTTCAAAACAGATTCGCCCTTCCTGGGTATGACATTAAACTCCATCGAGTCGACACCTGACTCAGAGTATGTCTTAGTGACTGCTGATGAGGCGAGAATGCATAAATTTGTTTTTAGGATGTGATCTGGTTTTACATGCCCATTTTTCGTGTTCATGAATATTTTGGATAAAGAATGTTTTGAACAGTGGTAAATTCAAGGGCCCCTCCCCCTAAAAAAAGAAAAATATAGGCCCCCTGTCTAAATTTAAGTCTGATAGTGTAATTTCAGGCCATCTATAGAGGTGCCCTAATCATAAATTTTCTTACCTCAGCCCCAACCATGGTGGGGCTGAGGTGTGTGGTTCCTCAATTTGTAAAAGTCCCTCCCTGGGTCACCTTTCCTGGATCCACCACTGTTGAGTTTATATAATTATTTTTAGGCTTACTAATAATATTTATGAGCGTTTATTGCAATTTTGACTTTATCATTTCAGAACAGCCATTACAAATTTCAGAGCGCGCTACTTTCCAGAGGGCTTCTCCCCTGGACCCCCCCCCCC
>NW_022723701.1:0-1092 GCF_011630105.1 Anneissia japonica
TAAATCATTACACTATTTCTTTATTCATTTATTTACAGGACTACATTCGTTGAGAGCTATGTTACACGATGTATTATTATGTCCTTTATTCGAACACTGTATTTACCTTTCTTTGATGATTTATATATAATTTAACAGTGTTATATTATATGCAACTATTTATTTCTAGCCGTACCTATTGTGTAATGGAGTGTATGTGGTGGTATTTGAATCTGTTCAACCATGAAACCTCCGTGGTCTAATGGTTATGACGCTCGCCTTGGCAGCGAGAGGTCGCAGGTTCGATTATATCAATTATATCAATAAACAATTATAGTATAATATAAGCTCTAAAAGTTTGTAACATTTAAGAAGAGGGATGTGCGAGTGCCAAAAAAAAGTGTGATTCTGCAGTATGCTTCATTTGGAATTCAAATACGATTTAAGAAACAACTGAAACTTTGCACATGCATGGAAACACTCTAGTTCTTCATGAATTGTAAGTAACGGAGATTTAACTACAAGACGGGATCTCCAAAAATGGCATTTCTGGTCTTGATTTCAGTATCGCACTTTCCATCTAATGATGCTGCAGAGTATTTTTGCGCTCTGCATCTGCGTGTTTTGTTCCATTTACAATAATACTACAAGTGGGAGTTAACGGTTTGCATGATATTGCTAGTGAGACAGATTTCTCTGTATTTATCTTTAAATCTCTCCTTTACAACTCTATCAAACTCATAATAAATACAATATATTACAGTAAATATTACAATGAAATAATGAATGATCAAGTCAACAGCAAAATAATAATCAGTCATATTGCTTAAAATAATCAAAATGTAATAACAGTGTAAATATATAATATGAAAAATAACTCCAAAAAACTATTAAATAAGCAATTGGAGCTCCAAAATTTTCTAATTTTAAAGGGTAGGTCGACCCCAGAATCAATTATCCCAACATTTTATCTGACGACCACAAAAGATAAATACAATACTGCAAATGAACGCCCATAAACACATATATCCACAAACTCACAGAACAATATATCCATATATAAACATACACACTTATATACAGTCGCCAACACACATATATGTACATACACAC
>NW_022723702.1:0-558 GCF_011630105.1 Anneissia japonica
CTCTCAATGGCCACTATGGAATAATTGATCTGATTATGTCGAACAGATAATCTAAAATGTTCACTTATAAGGGGAGACTTTTTTATACCTTGTTTAGTGAACCCACCGCCTGCCAATAATGATGATTTTGAATAAAAATATAATTTTATTTTCGGCCAATTAATCTAATCTAATCTAATCATATTTATTTATATAGCGCCTTTCTTTGCATATACGAAGCGCTTCTGTCTCTGGTCATTGGATCCACATGCTAAGTGTTGCTGCTGTATTCAGCGCAGGAGCAAGCAACCCCACCAGGTACCCATTTATACTCCTGGGTGGAGAGAAGCAATGCAGATAAAGTGCCTTGCTCAAGGACACAAGCGAAATGCACAGCAAGGGATTGAAACCCCGACCTCGAGGTTGGGAAACCAAACCTTTCACGCTGTGCCAAACCGCTTCCACGATTACCGTACCCTCTGCCACGGAAAACTTAAAATTTCAGAATTTTCCTTTTTTTTTATTACGCCTGCTGCTGCCTTGAAATCTCCAAAAAATAAGATGTATATTTCTTCCTAA
>NW_022723703.1:0-767 GCF_011630105.1 Anneissia japonica
GTAGACCAAAGCGTTAGAGATATAGTGATTTCGTGCTTTTCTTTTAAAATCTAAAACAAAAAATTTTTGTCAAAGGACACAGAGATCAAATTAGTTTTTCAGACACTTTGATTTTGTAGCCCGCACATTGTGTTCTACCACCATGCCATAGGGAAAATTTCTTTCAAGTAGTTTAACAATTCAATCTTACTTTTTATGCAGTAGTCACCAGTAAAATTTATTGTTACTAGACACATTTAGTGGTTTATGACTTAGTATTTTTTATTGTCTCAATAAAAAAATTATTTGACATCGATATCTATATTGCGTTATTGCTATCGCTATTATTGAATTGAATTGAATCGGTGGCGTATCTGGAGGATGAAGGGGAAAGACATGCCTCAGGCGCCAGGTTTGGGGGGGGGAGGGGGCGCTGAAATGGGAGAATGAGAGTAAAAAATAAGCACTTTAAAAAAAAAACACAACGGAATTTATGTATGTCGTCAGGCATGAATGTTTTCCAGTTAATAAGAAGAATCTGAATGTAGTTGTTTTTATTGGCAAATTTACAGAATGTGATTTGTTTTCAGTCCATTTCGACATGTTTTTAATCCTATTCTGTAATCATGACTACATGACTAAAGCTCATCCTGCCATATCTCAGAGCCACGATTGGAAAAGTGAGATTATCTGCTTTGGCACTACTTAGTATTGAGCGTGATAAAGCAGGCAAAATTGCTAACTTTGATAATGTTTATTAAATTATTTGCTGATGCAAAAGCACACAA
>NW_022723704.1:0-652 GCF_011630105.1 Anneissia japonica
TGGGACAACCATTTATTTATTTAAAAAAAAAAAAATGGTTTTTTTTTGTTTTTTTTTTTTTTACCAACTTGCTGTTTAAAGCACTGGGAAAAAATATCTGGACAACATACTGTGAAGTAAACATAACATTTACACTTTATTTGACTAAAGTTAGGTTTAGCAGGGAACAGTGAAATTACACTGTTCCCTGGGTTTAGGTACAGTATGTAGGTTTCCATCCTTTACATAAAGAAAGGCCTTTCCATAGCCTATTCCCAATCTACTAAAACTAAATTTTTTTTTTTTAAACAAAAAAACAAAAATCCGGATACCGCTAACGGTTAGCAGGATCCGGATCCTGCTAACCGTTAGCAGCCGTGTGAGAACAGCCATTAAGGTTCTTGTATGCAAATAAAGACTTCATGGTTGGCTAGAAAAAATCTTATCGCTAATTGGATAATCTATTGGCAGAGCGTGGGATTAATCTTTTGTGGAGTCAATGCAAAATAAATTATTTTTGATCGATGTTGTGTACTGTAATATAATATCTCCTCCTTCGTTGTTCCATACCTATTATTTGAAATTAATCTTTTTACATGTATATTTTTATATGAATAATAAAAGTTGAGCATGGAGGTATTATATCACTATCAGTGGCGTAGAAAAATATTTT
>NW_022723705.1:0-891 GCF_011630105.1 Anneissia japonica
ACAAAGAATAAACATAACATGTGAGAATGTGCTAGAATTTTTACTACAAAAAATGAGAAAATTTGAACAAGTTGCATATATTGGTATTATGGTTCTAGTATAAAGCCATGTCATGATATTGAAAAGATGTATAGAAATATTACTGTCAATACCACTATGGTACCCATGAATAACAGAATGTTACAAATTATAAAGAACAAAGTATAAGGGTACATTATTATAAGAGAGAATATGTACAACTTTCCTACAAATTATTAGAGTATGATATTATCAAAGAAACATGGATGAATAAAATTATTAAAAAAGAGTAAAAACTTGATTGTATTGTATTTGGTTTGAATATCATCTTAAAAACATAATTTTGTATACTGTATGATAGGCCTAAGCTTATATCTTATAAGTTCTGCACCTGCCAAGTAAAAAAAAGAATTAAAGGAATTTATCCATAACATAAGCCTATAGTGTCTCTTCTAGATTTTATTTATTATAAATTTGGCATGTTATACAGAATACAAAAACACAAACATGAAGTGCAAAAAGACAGGTTAGCGGCATGCCAAGGGAGAATAATGGGCTAAAGCTCGACACCAGGGTGAATTCTCTCTAAACTGCTAACCTGTAAAAGAACAATGAAAAATAAGCAGGGGCCTAATGTTAAGATGTTTTACATTTTATAATGAGAGATGCTGTCCTGTGGGTTAAAATATTCAAGATGGTGGTGGTGGTAGTGGTAGTGGTGGTAGTGGTAGTGGTAGTAGTGGTAGTGGTAGTAGTGGTAGTGGTAGTAGTGGTAGTGGTAGTAGTGGTAGTGGTAGTAGTGGTGGTAGTGGTAGTGGTGGTAGTGGTAGTGGTAGTAGTGGTAGTGGTAGTAGTGGTAGTAGTGGTAGTGGT
>NW_022723706.1:0-1670 GCF_011630105.1 Anneissia japonica
AAACGTAGTATTCTAGCTGGTAGTTGGGAATTAGCTTTTGGACCAAACATGTATATTAATGGTTAATGGTCCACTTTAACCTTGAATTTCTGTCCCCATAAGTAAACATGAAAATGTTCAATTCCCCATACACAACCTAATGCCTCTCTTTCAACTTGTGAATAACGGCGTTCAGTTTCGGTTAATGAGTGGCTAGCATAAGCGCTGTCTCTTATACGAGTTCACTTCTGTCTGTTTGTTAGCAAAATGGCTCCTAAACCAACTGGAGATGCATCTGTAATCACAGTAGTTGGTGCATTCATACAATAGTATGCAAGACAAGGTTCAGTACTAAGACTCACTTTAAGATCATTAAACGCTTTGTCACATCGCTGCTCCCAATTCCATGGTTTTTTATCATGTGCTAACTTTCGCAATGGCTCTGTTATATTTGCATAATTTGATTTCTTGAGTAAATAATACACATTTGTTTTTGTTCAATTTCAAATCACTTGCTCGACATCGGTTGAAAACGCTCTTTAAACGTTGTTCAAGTTCTGCTTCTGTTGATCCATGAACAATAATATCGTCCATATACCAGACTACACCATCTAAACCACATAATATGTGATCCATAGCTTTCTGGTATGCTTCAGGAGCACTTGACAATCCAAATTGTTGTTACTCTATTTACATCTGGAGATAGCTGTATGATACCAAGTCATTTAAACTTGCTCTTCTTCCTAGTAAAGCATCTGTGTTTCCTTCAATCACAAACACTTTGTCTTCCAAAACATGTTTGTTCTAGATTATCTGTGTCCGAAAATATCTCAAACACCTGAATGGATTAGCTTGACCATAAGCTATAAAACGTTTACTAGAAGTATGGTTCAATTTCGGTTGGCACTTTGGGCACAATTTCTTGAACCGTTCAGAACTAATTATGTTACGTTCACATCCTGTGTCAACAACCATTCTTATTTTCTGATTGTTCAATTTCACTGTGACTTTGCACTCAGGATCAATGCTGTTTACATGTACACTTAAACATGGTTCATCAAAGTCGGTGTCTGACGATGCATCATTTGCTGTTTTCACATAATGTGTGTTTTTTGAATAATCATCTGAATCTACATCTGAAGACAAATTTCTGTCCATGACACTTTTAGTAGTTTGTCGAATTAACACAAAAACCTTTGGTCATAGATCATTTTATTTTCAGCTGCTTTTCTTTGGAATTCCTTGCCCAAATATATTACTGAATCACCATCAGTTGCTGTTTTAACACAAAACTTAAGACGCACCTTTTTATTATAAAATGTTAAGCGCATTTGATTTTTACTTCGGTTTAGTTGAAATTACCCCACGTCTTTGCGAGCAAGATAGCTGATGTGCCCTAAAACCTTAATTTATTGCATTACACACTAAATACTTTATACTATCCAAAAAAAGACATAGAACTCAACACTAAGTCCATCTGACCCTGGGGATTTATTTTTTTTCATATCTGAAAGAGCATTCTCACACTCATCAATAGTGACAATGCCTTCACATAGATCTTTTTCTTCTTCCGAAAGTGCGTTCACCCTGGTACTAGCGAGGTACGTTTTTATTTGCTCAGGGCATATAGATTGATTTACCTAGATCATTTTGTAAAAGGCGTGAATCGTGCATATGAGATATTAATCTAA
>NW_022723707.1:0-668 GCF_011630105.1 Anneissia japonica
ATCTTCGAGCGGTGATTGGGCCCCATTCTTGATTAAAATATCAACATCCTTACTCTCATCCACTCCATCATCATCAACATCATCTTCATCATCATTTTCATCATCTTCATATTGATGTCATCAACTGATTATCATAAGAATAATAACATTCTGTATATCATCATGTTAATACTGCAAGGTCATTAATGTCACAATTCAGTAAAATTAATCTTCGTTTTCAATTTTATCCTCTTTATTACTAACAATACTTCTAGAATGAGTTCCTCTCACAAACGTCGTAATTAATGACTTCTAAAAATATCAAAAAATAATTTAGAAAAAAACTTCGGATTAATATCCCACTGTTTGTCATTATCCAAACCCCGAGGCCATTCTTTGTCTCTATATAGATTTCAATATTAATCTAGAAAATGCTCTCTAGATTCTTAAATGAAATTAGATAGGAATCGTAAGTTGATGATGTAATTTAGCTTATGAAATTGGACGATATTGACAAATAATATCGGTTCAATTGATGTGGACAATGAACGATAACTCATCTTAGTTCGTTATTATTAACTAACCTGTTCACACGAAGTACTGTACAACATAATATCGGGATACGATCGTATTATTAGCATTTCATGAATCGAGGGTTTGTTGGTTATACTGTGATCCATAATGCCAGC
>NW_022723708.1:0-585 GCF_011630105.1 Anneissia japonica
TTTCTCCTCTTTTAAATTTTGGGAGGGTGGGCCGGCTGATCTTCCTGGAATCTGCCACTGAAATAGTTATCATAAAAAGTTTTTTTTTTCAGTTTATCCTGGTAACATAATCTTGCTCGCTTATATATTTCGGGCCAACTAACATTGATAAAAAATAATGGTTTATTTTCTACTGATTAGCTTGTGACGTATTCAAACCATGACAATCAAATGAGATAATCTTAAAACATTCACTCTAATTTTATCTTTTTGCATGTACAGTGTACTTTTAAAATCAATAAAGAGGTTTTTCCTTTTCAGATCTACTCTTTTTTATACCATTTCATTTAATTTCTTTGGGCACGCGCCAAGGATATACTAATCAGCGAACTATCCTACTAGGTGGCATGTCCATTAAACAACAAGGGATTTATTGGACCAGTGTACACCAATGTATACCGGGGTAACCCCCCTCCCCTAGTCTTCTCGAAGGATGTACTGGGTTCTTTAAAGTGCACACGGGACAAATGCTTACACTGGACCTACGGGTTAAAGTCCTTGTCCGAGAAGACTGTTCCACCACCGGAACCATTGGCGAGTGAGCCG
>NW_022723709.1:0-820 GCF_011630105.1 Anneissia japonica
CAAAATTCAGGGTCGGCATTTTAGCCTTTTTTTTTTTTTTTCCCTTGACTACAACGAAAAATATCTTTTTTATGAAGAAATAAGGTTTAAATAGCCTTGGCCATGCTAGGGGCTAAGGCCTAACCTAGCCTATTTTGCTGGATGGTACGCGATGTGAATCCAAAATTGTTGTACCCTTCCGTAGTTCCCCGGGTATAGTTCCCACCTCGGGTATAATCCCACTCCCGACTTTACGCTCAACTTCGCATAAAAGGATTTCCCTGTGTAAAGTCCCAGGGTATAATTTGAGTGAGTAGGCCTAGGCATAGGTCGGTAATTTAACAAATGCTCACAAAAAATAAAAGAATTGTCTCCAAATTCTGTCGACTTGAAACACTTCCAATTCCTTAGACTAGACATTGGTCGCCGTGAAGTTGAATACAAAGCCCATCCTTGTAAATTCTTTTGATGTTTACTGTCACTAAAAATAAACAGCTAGCTAACTGAAGCTTAAAATAGACAACACAGCGGTCCATCCATAAAGAGACCCGCCCAGTGGGCTGATCGATCGTTAATTTACAGCGTGAAGACTCACGTGTACCACAGCTGCAGCTAAAAATAAACAATACAGCGGTTGGTCCCTAAAGAGACCCACCCAGTTGACTGATCGGATTGTTAATTCACAGAATGAGTTATTCCCTGCTAAAAATAACTTGTTACATCATGCAACAAAACAAGTTTAGGCAAAAAGGGGCTAGCGCGAGGCCAAGATATGACCTATCTAGCTAGGCCCTTAGGCCTACTAAACTAAAATTAAGGTGTTGTCTTCCTTTGATGCTTG
>NW_022723710.1:0-766 GCF_011630105.1 Anneissia japonica
TGACAGATTAATGTTACATAAGAACATGAAATTTTATAAAATTCGTAAATTTTAAATTACTATAATTTTTCATTTTCTTGGTCAATTTTCACAAATCAAATTGCAGTTTATAGAAGCATTTAACAAACTCGCCGTAAAAAAATCAGATGTAAGAGACATTGCGAAGTACCCAAAATTAATAAAATAAAAACTAACACCATAAAACGAATGGCACGCATAGACTAATATTTGACGGCTGTACTCGCAACTAGTATCGGATTGTCGATGCCACAGTAAAGATCAAAGGACTGTACGCACGCGCTATGTTCCAGAGCCTATGTTCGAGAGCGGAGATGTGCGTCCTTCTGTTGAATTACATTGGTACATCACACATATTAATTAGATATCTATGGTTGCCGAAAATCGCTGGTAAAACGTCATGAGAAATGTGTTGGCGCTTCATGTTTACTATATAATTATAATGGTGATGTGATGACGATGAATTTTACTATATTAAAGGGTCATTTCCGGTCATCTAGAGCTACTATTTCCTAAAATGTTCGCACCTCATGGCCAACCACGGTGGGCCTGAGGTGGGTGTGGGCAGTCACAAAATGTCTCCCTCACCTTTCGAAACAGCTGCGCCTTTGTCAAAACCACGCCCCTCTTCCCCCCCCCCCCCCACGCTTGGTGCTTCGCAAGTCGCACTATCCACTCCATTGCTAAATTCTAGATCCGCCACTGACGTAAACCATGTTTAATTAGTCCCACTGAACAGGGGCGGATC
>NW_022723711.1:0-518 GCF_011630105.1 Anneissia japonica
TTTAATTAAATAATTTAACAAAATAGTACAAACAACGAATAAGTTAATTGAAATACGCCGCAAACTAAACGTAAATAAACACATTTTAATACGATTTTGCAATTATACAACTTCATTTATTTTTATAAAAATGTAGTACATAAAATAATCAAAATTCTAATTTTCAATTACACAATTATACATCACAAACGGCAATACGAGCAAATCAACGACTGACAAGATAGCTGGTATCCGGGGGGTTCATTCACTGATGACATCGGCAAGCCGACTACATTCACTGAGAGACGCGCTTGGCGTTATAGAAATTACCGGCGGCTCAACTTGTCGGCGGCTCAACCGGTCATATCCCCAGTACCGTTGCCCGAAATAATGGGTCTGCCAGGATGGCCTGCTTTGTGGATTTTGGGTAGGACATAGAATCGTCCTGGTGCCGGATCGACCTGGATGAGATGGGGGTCCAATTTTGGGATCGATGGAACCTTTTTTAACCATCTTTAATACAGATTTTTCCACTTCCT
>NW_022723712.1:0-649 GCF_011630105.1 Anneissia japonica
ATTATAGTCTAGAACCTGTTATCCAATAATGTTTTATTGGTATTCTCTTATTCTTTCCACATTGGGCAAGACTTTTTTACACCTTGTTTCACAAACTAATTTTTTCATCAGAGGAGGGCAAAAAAAAAAGTTCTTTTCTTATCTAGGCAAATAGTTTCTTTGCCTGCTGGTATTCTAATTGACCAAAAGTGAAATTTTATATTTATTCAAAATCATTATTATTGACAGACCTAAACAAGGTAAAAAAAGTCTTGTCTTATTTCAGTTTATTCCAAATTGTGTATTCCTTCCAGGGAATCTCCACTCCTTCACTACATATCATCAGTGTAACTTTAAATTGCAGTGACAATAATTAATTTTTGGTTTCATTGAAATTGTTTAAATATAAATGTAAACTATAAAAAATGTCATAAAAAATATTAAATCAACATCATTACAATATTAAAATACATTAAATAAAGCCCCTTTAGTTCCAGAAGATTAGCAAACATCATCAGTCTCTTGTATATCTATTTGTATAATCCGTCTAGTTCACTCAACCTCTCTTTTAATCAAATCGGTGGCATTCAAGCGACCAAGATGTATTGATTTTATTTGCAGTGCTTCACAAATCAGTTACAGATTGTAGTTGCCATCAATTTACACGTGT
>NW_022723713.1:0-749 GCF_011630105.1 Anneissia japonica
TACGGGCTTGGTGTTCCATACTGTAGTTGTACAAGCCTGTATGCCTTCATGATTTAATTGCAATATCTATTGTTGTGTTGTTGTTCAGGCCTACATTTTCAGACTGGAGCCTGCTCTAAAATTGTTTTGAGTCCTTTTCGTACAATGGCAATGGCATTAAACAACAGTAAAACAGAGCTAAAGATTTGTTGTTGTGTAATGACATACCCTATAGTCGTAGGCACATGTTTTTGCAACCTACAATCAACAATGTAAATCTACTCTTTAAAAGTAGGCTAAGTGAAATCATTTTAATTCATTTATTAAAGTGTAATATTATTTATATAGTGACTTAAAAAACGATCCGTGGTTCGTAAAATGCGTTTTGATTTAAATACAGTAGGCCTAATATAACATCGCTATATATATAAATTCATGACCTTAATGCAGTTAATGTTCTCAAAATCATTGTATATACATTCTATAATTTTTATATTTAAATAATTTAAATTAATTTAATGAAGTGTAATATTATTTATAATGACTTTATAAACAATAAAATATAATAACAATCTATGGATCATAAAACTTTGATTTAAATAGGCCGATAACAATCGCATAAAATACACATTCATGAAAATAGAATGCAGCATAAAGTGGTCCTAATGCCGTTAATGTTCTCAAAATCTTGGTGTATTACAGTTTAATATCATTCCATGCATGTTTTTCGATATATTTATCAGAATTGTTGTTGTTTATAACTATTCTAT
>NW_022723714.1:0-204 GCF_011630105.1 Anneissia japonica
GGCGTCAAGACGTACGTGTACTCATGCGTAAATCTTTTAAAATGCTCAAAATTATTTTTTTTTTTTTGAAAAACTAATTACAGTATATTTTAGAATATTATGACACTTTTCAATCAGCACCGCATGAGCTTTATGAGGGTCAATGTACGGCGGATCACCGAACTCGTCCTCAGTGACGAGTTCAAATCTAGTTTTTATTCTTCT
>NW_022723714.1:220-827 GCF_011630105.1 Anneissia japonica
AGTTTTTATTCTTCTTTCTTTCTCCCCTTTTTGGTTCGCACGATATCTCAAAAACTGCCACGAGTTACGCAAAATCGCTGTCAGCGAACATTTGGCTTGGTCTGGAATAGTCATGGTAAGATTTTCAACGCGCTCAGCCATGCGTAACGTCATCTACGCGCAATTTTGCGTTTTTACATTATCGATAATATCAGCCTAACCAATTGCCATTTCGAAATCGTATTAAGTGAGCATTAACTTTGGGTTAATGTTGAATGTACAGTACCCTAATTTGACGCGTGCGCTTATTAACGCGCGTGCACGCGTGCGTCAAAATTTCAAAATGCTTAAAATCACTTTTTGACTAAATTAGAGTACGTATTAGGACATTTTGAGCATTTCAAATTTTTTTGAAATTTCCCACTACGCACGCGCATTTTTACGTGCGCAGCACGTACGAAAGCTAGAAATTACGTTATTTTACATATTTTGGGTTCCTGACATTGTTTTCACAAATTTGCATTCTTTTCAGTCATCTTTTTGGCCAATAGCAATGTCGTACCTGCGCATCAAACATAGGTATCTTTGCGCGTATTTGTGCCGCTATATAGTGAAATTATGATAAAAT
>NW_022723715.1:0-656 GCF_011630105.1 Anneissia japonica
ATAATCAAAGAAGCTGCATAGGCAGAGTGACATAATATAAAATCAAAAACAACACGGTTGTGATCTGCCTCAGTAGAAGTTTATTTGATACGACATGTTTCAGGAATAACCCATCATCAGGTATGAAAAGCTTTGACAAAAACAGATCAAAGTAGCAGTACATTAACAAAAATATAACGTGATCATCCAATCAAAAACCAGATAATAAGCAGTCTACCAAACTCATGCGTCGTAACATAAATAAAACAATGGAACAATGGGGTAGGCACCTAAATAGAGTCAAAATGGTCACACTTTAGAGAGCGTTAACAAGTATTATATGGTGTACTGTACAATGTAGCATATGAATAAATCAGGCGTAGTAAACAATAATGCGTGTTACATCTAAAAAATATGCCCTCGGATAAATAGTATTATACACTCTGATAAGAAGAGTCAAAATGGACTCACCTTAGAGAGCGTTAACCAAGTATTACAGTATATGGTGTAATACAATAAAACAAAACAAAAAATCATATGAATAAAACAGGCGTAGTAGCAAATAATGTGCGTTATATCTAATAAAGTATATCCATAGAAAAATTACCTAAAGACTTTAACGATGCGTTCATACCATTAGGTGTAAGAGTGCCAAGTTTGAAAATAATTCGTTCCTC
>NW_022723716.1:0-891 GCF_011630105.1 Anneissia japonica
ATCAATGAATGTAAAGTATTCGCTGAAATTTGTAATAACGGACGCTGCATCAACATGGATGGCTCATTCCGCTGTGAATGTGATCAGGGCTACCAGTTGGATGAAAGTAAAAGGAATTGCGTAGGTATGTAAAATGTTGATTTGTGTCATTTTATTTACTTTTTATTGCATAAAGACATTTATTAATGTATAAACAGGTTAAGATTAAGTGGTAGCCCATACAGTAAATTGAAGGGTATGTAAGGGGAGGGGGGGTCCTTTAGTAGTGTATTGGAGCAGAGGTTTTACTGGGTTCAGATGCTAAAGCCATGAAACTGATGGCATATTTTCAAAGTAAATGGAAATTGTATTGCATCATCAATTCGCTTTTGCCTTACAGCATAGGGTTTCTGCAAATATTGTTGGAAGTAAATTGATATTTTGCCAGGGGCAGCAGATCTTCAATGCTTTCTGGGTCTAACTGTTTATGGACATAATTTGTTTATTGGTTATTGAGATCCATGTACATTTTTGTCCCCCCAGAGTTTCGTTGACCATTTTATATCTTCTCAAAGTGCTTTCTGGTCAGGAATTTCGGTTGGCGCACCAAAACTGAATATTGCATATTCCACTGTGATTCTGAAAATTCTTTAATTAATATTTTCTTCTCAAGCATTTACACAATAAATACTTCGTTTGTCAGATCTATATCAACAATAATAAAATGCTCATGAATGCTACATTTTGTTATAAAAGATTTCTACTTTCTTATTGCTTAGACATCGATGATTGTGCAGAAAATGGAAATATTTGTGGGTTCAACAGTACCTGCGTGAATCAAGCGGGTGGATTCCAATGTTATTGTGGTCCAGGCTTCCAACCAGGATACAATGGCATCTGTGAAGGTACACA
>NW_022723717.1:0-866 GCF_011630105.1 Anneissia japonica
GTATATATATAAGTATGTATATATAAATATATATACGTATATATAAGTATGTATATGTATATATAAGTATGTATATATATAATATATAAGTATGGTATGTATATATATATATATAGGCCTATATAAGTATATATGTAAGTATGTGTATATATGTATATATAAGTATGTATATATGTATATATATATATATATGTATGTGTATATATATATGTATATATATAAGTATGTATATATATAAGTATGTGTGTATATATATATATGTGTATATATGTAGATATATAAGTATGTATATATATAAGTATGTATACATAAACATATAAATATATATATATATATATATATATACATATATATATTTATATGTTTATGTGTGTACATATACTTATATATAAGTGTACATTATATATAAGTATATAAGAATATAAGTGTATATATATAAGTATATATATAGGCCTATATAAGTATATATGTAAGTATGTGTATACATGTATATATATAAGTATGTATATATAAGTATGTATATGTATATATAAGTATGTATATAATATATAAGTATGTATGTATATTATAATGCATATATGTATGTATGTATATAGGCCTATATAAGTATATATGTAAGTATGTGTATATATATATGTATATATATAAGTATGTATATATATAAGTATGTATGTGTGTATATATATATATGTGTATATATGTAGATATATAAGTATGTATATATATATAAGTATGTATATATAAGTATGTATATTATGTATATATATACGTATATATGTCTATATATTATGTATATATATATATGTATATATGTGTGTATATATAAGTATGTATATATGTATATATGTGTGTATATATACATAAGT
>NW_022723718.1:0-727 GCF_011630105.1 Anneissia japonica
TTCTTCTGTCCGCATGAATTTTGCGACCGATGTTAGACTCTTCCTAAATTTTGGTAAATCAACGGTGAAATCAGGTTCGCACAGAGTAGGCACATCAACCGAGCTGTCCTTCAGCAGATATGGAAGTGTCTCTGCTTCCTTAGCGCATTCACTCCATGTAGCATCAGTTGACCAATTAATATAGAGCATTACACATTTCCCTGATGAGTCTGGGATGAATTTAAACTGGTGCGGTTTGCTATGATAGCGTATGTCCTGCATATGTGGACCTAACGAGTCCTTTCATATAAATGTGAAATTACTGTTGGCTTAATTGTCAGCTGTATGAATTTTGGATTACACTTTGCAAATCATCAACTGTTGCCGCACGATGTCTGTTCAGATACTTGGCCACGCACGAGAAGAGTTGATCAATGTCTTCATGAGTATGGCCCACCATCAGGAATCCAACTTTTATCTATAAAAATAAATATGCATATATAATAAACAATATAGATAATAAAAATAATAATACATGCATATATAATAAACAAAATTGAATTATGCGTTTAGAGCAAAGCAAATTACAATCGTGTCTTGTCATACAATTGATAACAAATTTGATTTGAAAAATAATAAAAAGAAATATATTCATACATACACACACACACACACAGTAAAGCAAATTACAATTGTGTTTTGTCATACCTTTGAAAACAAATTCGATTTGAAAAATAATAGAAATAAA
>NW_022723719.1:0-785 GCF_011630105.1 Anneissia japonica
TTACTAATTTATCATTATTTCATTAATAAGTTAATTAGATTAAGATTTCTTTAAAGAATTGTTAAAATGGATATGAAACCATTTTCAAAAATCCAATGAATGAAGGTTTTGGAATCCTTGGGTAGTCAATAAACCAGTCACAAAATACTAACCTTGAACAATTTGTTGAATTTGAGAAATTAATAAAAACATTTGTAAAGTAATTTCTCCGAAAAATGGCCGATATGTCGATACGCCATCTTTATTTTCATACGCATTCTAAACCCACTGCGATCGTTCAGATAATTTGAAACAACCGCGTTATATTCCCGACTGTAAGTGATTTGTGATTGGCCAATCAAATTGCACTTTGACACGATAATCGCCGACGACAAGTAAACAAACAAGATGCCGACCGGTTGGCGATTTTTTTTTCCGTACGAAACATTTGCATGAAACTCACTCGGGCCATCTCGGATTGACTCGAGTGAGTCCGATACGAGCAACAAGAGCAGACACTTCGCAATGTCGTGACGCTCGAGTTTTACTATTATTGCTCTTTCTATGTTTACCTATGGTAGGCCTATGAAATCTCACGGACTTATGTGATGTACGTCACTGTGTAACTAACTGTGACGTTCTTGGATGTTATTAAATGTTAGTATATTATCTACAACAACAGCAGCAGCCTAGTACCTCCTGTTATAAAGTGTAGATAGGTAAAAGTTATACCAAAGGCTTGAGAGAAAGAGGATAAACTATAGGCCTAACTACAGGCTGAGATGAGGTCTTACCTGGGCCCTCCT
>NW_022723720.1:0-848 GCF_011630105.1 Anneissia japonica
GGTGGAACACAGTGGAACACTTTTTTTGTGTGGAGAACTCTATCTTGTATTTCTAGTATCTTTGCTTTTAGCGCTAACCGATCGGGCGTTCTCACGCAGGTGCTAACGGTTGACGCTAACGGTTAGCTCCCGATCCGGATACTAGGGCTCTCGTGAGAACCAGGCTACAATTTTTACTATGTCGACTTGTCAAGATAATCTATCTTGCCATGACAACATACAACTTATAGTATGTCGACTTGTCAAGATAATCTATCTCGCCATGACAACATACAATATGTATTATGTAGACTTGTCAGGATAATCTATCTCGCCATGACAACATAACATTTTTACTATGTCGACTTGTCAAAATAATTTATCTCACCATGACAACATACAACTTTTAATATGTCGACTTGTCAAGATAACCTATCTCGTCATGACAACAAAACATTTTTAGTATGTCGACTTGTAAAGATAATCTATCTCGCCATGTCGACATGATATGTATATTATGTCGACTTGACAACATAATTATCTTGACAAGTCGTCAAGTCGAGTGGCACTTAGGTGCTTCCGTAGTATAGGCCTAACTCTCCAATGTAAAAACAGCGTAGCTAGGAACGCAAAGCTCCACGCAATTAGTCCCGTCCGATTTGGTGACATGTTTAAAAGCTAAACGTGTTTAGGCCGCCCGGCCTAATGTGTTTAGATCCGGCCTAATTTGTTCAGGTTTCTGATTAAGATAACCCAAACAAAAGAATATAAGCAATGATAGCTTCAATTCCATTAGCTTTTTGGCTAATTTGGAATGAAAATTTAGCCTTTATTAGGATTTGGCTTTTGCTAATGACCATAGGCCTATA
>NW_022723721.1:0-875 GCF_011630105.1 Anneissia japonica
TTATTATTATTATTATTATTATTATTATATGCAGCACCTTCTTCGTGTCCTTAGGGGTTGTTACACGGAAAACAGAATTTTTAGATCGTCTGCTTGAATCTAGTGACTCAAAATGACGTGCGGAATTTGCGTATGAAGCCATCAGCATACCAAGGCATATAAAAAACGCTGATTAATAACCGTCGATGAGACAAGTATGTACCGATCTTGAGAGGTTTTATTCAAATACTAATGGATAGAAAGCTTTTTACCTATTTGTAAAGGCATAGTGCGTTTAACAGTTTCTTTGCTGTAGAAGTTACGTTCACTTTTTTGAACACCGTTGAAGCGTTGGTTCATAATAATGACAAGGTCGACGTTGACAGGCGCTCTGAAAACTAACACCTAACGTGGATACTGTAGAAAGTTTGTTTAACATATTATTTTACGTATCATTAATATTGAAGACACGAGTGTTATGGCTATAAGCTATTTAAATGACAGTACTTTTTTTCAGCGATGTTTGACGTTTTCTGATGGGAAAATCTTACGTCGGAAGCCAACACTACAAGATATAATTACAAAGTCTGAAAAGTAAGACCCACAAAGATGAATCTGTTATTTAAAAAAAATTCTAAACTGTGATTCGAACCCGTGTCTTTTGCTGTACAAGGAGACGCCTTAATTAAGCCACCGAGGCTTTTGTTGGAATTCGAACCTAATTGGAGCCAATTAATGTCACACTCTTCATGTATGCTGGTACGGCACTAGTATTTGGTGCACACACGTCACACATGAAACACAAATCTCCGAAAAGAGACGTTTTATATAAGACAAGTTACACGTTAACATACTCTCTCTAAACACTCTTACCGTAAAGCTTTATATAAATTATA
>NW_022723722.1:0-765 GCF_011630105.1 Anneissia japonica
GATACAGTATATATTTTTATAACAATAAAAATAAAAAATAAATAAAAATATTATATAGAGGGCGGCCGAAGTTGGCCTAAAGCAGTTGTACAACTCCCACTCTGACCTGGTAAGCTAGTTTAGCCTGCTGAGGTTCAACAAGAAGAGAAACATACTGCAGGTGACAGGAATAGCTTGGGACGCCGGGCAAAGCAAGGATGAATAGCTTGGCCTAGCCTTGGGCCTAGCCGAGCAACATCGCGAACAACTTACTTGTAATTGGTCAGGATGTTTTTGTTGACAATGACTATAAAAAATGAACAAGATGCGTAAAAAACTGCACTGGTTATCGACAAAAACCGACTACCAAATACCTGGGAACCACGGTCACCCGTGGAAATCATCATGACAAGTTTTGTTTATGTGGCGAATCTCTCTCTCTCTACTACACTACTGCTGGCTGACAATTGGTTTAGAGGGCAGCAGACTGAAATTTCTGTGTACTGTGTAATTAAAAACCCAAAGGTCCACTGATAGTCTGGTCGTTTTACTGGTGTACCGGGAAAATCGATGCGCACGGGTGTCCTCTTTTAACATGCGAAAACTCCTCTTCAATCCTCCTTGGGGGAAAAAAGTTATAGTCATTATAGTGAAGCCCCCTCCTCCATTTTCAGGTAAACTTCAATGATTTCTCATACATTTGAAAATACTCTAATATAATATAGAGTCCATAGACCTATATAATTAAGTAGGCTGTCGTGTAATCCAGGAATCTATATCAGATAT
>NW_022723723.1:0-533 GCF_011630105.1 Anneissia japonica
CACGATGAGGCTAGAATACACAAACATATGTGTATGTCAACACGTTGTACAGATCGCAGCAAAAGTTGGTTACAGCACTGGTATGGTACAGATCTCATAAGAATAGAGATAGCCGTGGATTAACAACAAAGCACTCGCGATCGATAGGGCAGTGACGTCATATCACAGAACCTCAGTTGAACCCAAGTTGTTCGGATCTGTCCATCTGTCTCGCAGATTTCATAAAACAACATCTTCACTAACGTTTATAATAAGAATGACCTTTTCATATCGGGTTCACAATGAAACACAACTGTTAGAAATATGTTTGTTGCTGCCTTATGGCGTTTCATGATTGACTGGCAATACTAGGCCTATGCAGCACCATCATCAATACACATACAGACATTAAGTACATAGACCGCACATACACACAATATTATACATACGTTGAAAATTGTGAAAATATATGGTCTGATTTGCAGCTTGTGCTGCTTCAGCCTATATCGTAATGTTACTGTGCCTACATATTATCATGATAATCCGTTATGATC
>NW_022723724.1:0-194 GCF_011630105.1 Anneissia japonica
CCAACGTAGGCGGAACATTTCTGAAATTAATAAGCAAACACTTCCCAAGAGGACACAGATACCACTAACTCTTTAACAAAAACAACATTAAAGTCAGTTACAGTTGCATGAAAAACATTGGAACAATCATTAGTGCACACAACTCAAAAATCATCAACAAAACCAAAGAAGAAACACCCAGTAAGTCATGCAAC
>NW_022723724.1:274-1116 GCF_011630105.1 Anneissia japonica
ATAGGCCTGTCAGGAGGACCTTTCAAGCAAAGGTATAACAACCACACGAAATCGTTTAGACACGAACAATACGAAAAAGAAACAGAACTCTCAAAACACATATGGCAACTAAAAAGAAAAGGTCATGATTATGCAATAAACTGGGAGATCCTAAAGAAATCAAACACACACATGCGCAATTCAGGGCAATGTAACCTATGCATTGAAGAAAAACTAGCCATCCTATGCAACAAAGAACCCAACACAATTAACAAAAGAAACGAGCTCATCACTAAGTGCCGTCACAACAAATCTAAATATGAAAGGCATAGAAACAGGTGACAAATGGGTATAACATGCATGTACACGGTAGTGATGGCGGCGACATCTCAAAAGCGGGGGCGCGCGTATGCCATTTTCGTGATTTCTGAGGAGGTAATGAAGGGAAAAAAAAGAATGAAAAGGGAAAGAAAAAAAAATTGCATTGATGATTATGATTATTAATGCCTGACTCTGGGTGTTTTCTTTTGTGTTTTGTTTATCATTATTATTTTTTTGTTGTTGTTTATTATTATTGTTATTATGATTGTTATTATCATTATTAATAATATTATTATTATTATTTTTTTTTTTCCAGGACCACAATGAAAAACATTTCTTTAAAATGATTGTGTCATCCTGGCTAAAGATATTAGTAAATGAAATCAAGTAAAAACCTAAGGCTGCCAGCTGTCTGATGACCGCCATAGGGCGCGAAACTCAGAGTAACAACCAAGCCACAAGAAAACATTGCGGAATACATTATACAACGCTCTACAACTTATGTATTGAGCACTATATCTGCTAATACTGATACACCGTAA
>NW_022723725.1:0-513 GCF_011630105.1 Anneissia japonica
ATGTAAAACAAAACAAAAACAAAAAACAAAAGCATCGCCAAAGTGTTTTCATGTATGCAAATGCGCGATTACCGCGTATTTTTGGTAAGCAGAGCTCAGGTTGGTTCACACGAACTGATGAATCCGTCGAAATGTCGTATAAATAAACTGCAATTATGTAAATAACTTTCACAAGAACTTTACGAATATCTTAATTAATATAATCTTAATTAATATTTTAAATTAGTTAATTACTAATTAATTAAAAGATTGATATAAACATTGTGACCTTATAACTACAACTTATTTAATATGTGTTAAATAATAAATACAAGAATCCTGCAACGAATTTTTGGCATCAAAAAGTAATAATTTTCAATCGCGATCTTCGTATTTGTCGGTTCATGGAAATAGCGACGATGGCATATAATAATTAGTTTATAGTTTTTATTATAGTTATAATAATAATAATAATAATTATACATATATTATTATTATTATATACATATATTTTTATTATATTTTTATTATATA
>NW_022723726.1:0-870 GCF_011630105.1 Anneissia japonica
TACTTAAAATTATAAATTGTGACTTTGGTATACCTGTATAGAGTAATACAAACTCCATTTTTGTTAACATATAGGTAGGGTCAACAAGTGCACAAGGAGCTGATTCTTCACTGACTGAATGGATCCTAAGACGCCTATCAGCTGGCGGTAGCTCAACAGCTTATGAAGAAGCCATTCCCAAGTCCTTCTTAGTCAGCGCTGATCAAGTCCATGCCTGTCATCCAAACTATTCGTAAGTATTAAATTTTAATAAATTGTTTACGCTGTAAATTCCAGTTTGTCTTGGGTACTCATCACTTTCTAAAAAAAAATATGGATTGATACAGTGGTTCAATAAAACAGATAATTTTCATACAAAACCATAATCTATCTATAATAATGCTATTAGTAAGATATGGTTTTGTTACCTAATTTTTCTTTACCCATCAAAACAAATTCCATGTTTTATATGTATAACAATGTTTATTAAATTGTAAATGTTCATTGTTTATAATGTGGACCCTGCATGTTATAATATCCACTGTACTTTATGTGTTATTGTATTTGATTCTTAGCATTATTGATTTGTCCATTTGTTTGTTTCCAGTGATAAACATGAAGACAACCACAAAGTTGGCCTCCACAAGGTTTGTTCATATTTAATGGCTTTATTTTCAGTGTATCAAAATAGGTCTGCGTCAATATTCAGTGCAATAGACATAAAATTATCCTCTAAGAACAGTGCAAATTCACAGTGAATTATATTTAATTAAAACACAATAATATTATTACCATTATAGTACAGTAGAACCCCTCATTTACGAACCCCGATTTTACGAACGTAATATAAAGGTGATGACGTGATAAAAATTGAAGCGAAAGATTAAAAAA
>NW_022723727.1:0-3979 GCF_011630105.1 Anneissia japonica
TACTCGCTTATCTTGATTGATTGTCTCCCACCTGTGAGTATGTTATAGCTAAATCAATTTTCTTTTGGACGTGTCCCTTTATTTTTTATTTTAATGTCTTCATCATGGTCAGAAAGAATGCTTTTTTGGAGCCTTTTCATCTTTCTTCCTTAAAATATATAAACACATTGAAAATCGAGGGCGGCAGACAGTATTTCCTATCAGACCGATAGTTCGTATACTGTAAAGGCAAAATTCGTGTGGCATTACAGGGGGTTTTAAATTAAACTTGACAAGGTTTAAATTCATGTGCCATTACCGTCGTCAGGCACGTCGTATAAGGTATTCGTACTTGTTCGTTAACATTTTAAAATTGTTAATATCACTTTTCAGATACTTTAATGCACGTTTCAGGTCATTTTGAATATTCCAAAATTTACGCGCCGTACGCTCATTACAACGCCCACAGCACGTACTGAAGCTGGAAATTACGTTTCGGTTACACGTGTTGGGTTTCTGACACTGTATTAATACTACCGTGCACACGGATCAGTCATGAAGACGTATGTGTACACATTCGTAAGTCCTTAAAATGTTCAAAATTACTTTTTCTTTAAAATTCCTTTTAAAATGCTCAAAATTACTCTTTAAAAAGAGCATGTTTTAGAATATTGTACTTTTCAATCAGAACCGCGTGTGCTTCGTGAGGGTCAAAGTGCGGCGGATCACCTAACTCGTCGAGTTCAAATCTAGTTTTTATTCTTCTTTCTTTCTCCCCTTTTCTGTTCGTACGATATCTCAAAAACTGCCACGAGTTACGCACAATCGCTGTCAGCGAATATTTGGCTTGGTCTAGAATAGTCATGGTAAGCTTTTCAACGCGCTCAGTCATGCGTGACGTCATCTACGCGCAATTTTGCGTTTTTACATTATCGATAATATCAGCCTAACCAATTGCTATTTTGAAATCGTATTAAGTGAGCATTAACTTCGGGTTAGTGTTGAATGTACTGTACCGTAATTTGACGCGTGCGCTTCACTACGTGCGCGTACGCGTGCGTCAAAATTTCAAAATGCTAAAAATCACCTTTTGACAAAACGAGAGCACGTTTTAGGCCATTTTAAGCATTTCAAATTTTTTTGAAATTTTCCACTACGCGTGCGCATTTTTACGTGCGCAGCACGTACGAAAGCTAGAAATTACGTTATTTTACATATTTTGGGTTCCTGACATTGTTTTCACAAATTTCCATTCTTTTTGGTCATCTTTTGGCCAATAGCAATACCGTACGTGCGCATCAAACATAGGTATCTTTGCGCGTATTTTGCCGCTATACTGTGAAATTATGCTAAATTCAGACCTATTTTTAATCAGTTATAGCACCTTAGGTTGAAAGGTGACCCCCAATTTTTATTACATATTCTGAAAGCACATAAGTTGTAAATATAATTTTATAGATCATAATGGCTGATCGGACATTGTGACGTCATCATATTGGCATCTGAATTCACTCCTTAGGTTGAAAGGTGACCCCCAATTTTTATTACATATTCTGAAAGCACATGAGTTGTAGATAGGATTTTTTACTTCATAATGGCTGATCGGACATTGTGACGTCATCATATTGCCATTTGAATTAAAAAACTGAATTTTTATTTATGATGCCATTATGTTTATACTCGTTTGAACATATCTCGCTTATTCTTGATTGTCTCCCACCTGTGAGTATGTTATAGCTAAATCAATTCTCTTTAAGACCTGTCTCTTTATTTTTCATTTTGATCACTTCATCATGGTAAAAAATAATGAATTTTTGGAGCCCTTTTATCTCTCATTCTTCAAAGATGTACACAAATAGAACAGAGTGAGGGCGGCAGACTGTATTTCGACGCTATCAGACTAATATATATAGGTTATATGAATGGAAAGTTCGTGTGGCATTACCGACTAACAGGCGGTTTAAAATACACTTGACAATGTTTAATTTCGTGTGCTATTACTGTACACGCACACATGGAGACGTGCGTGTCTGTTAAAATTTGAAAATTCTTCATATTACTATTTAGATAGTTTAAAGAACGTTTCGAGTCATTTTCGACATTTCAAAACTTTCCATAATTTACCCGCCGTACCTTCATTTCCACGAACACAGCACATACTAAAGCTGGAAATTACGCGTTGTTACATATTTTGTTTTGTGTTCCTGAGTCAGGAGTCACTCTTTGTGACATTACCGTGCTCACGGGCGTCAAGACGTGCGTGTACGCATGCGTAAGTCTTTTAAAATGCTCTAAATTATTAATTTTTTTAAAAGTAATTACAGCATATGTTAGCATATAATGAAACTTTTCAATCAGCACCGCGCGTGCTTCCTGAGGGTCAAAGTACGGCGGATCACCGAATTCGTCCTCAGTGACGAGTTCAAATCTAGTTGGTGATCCGCTACACTAGCGGATCACCTCTTGTTATTCTCAGGATCAACATCTTTTTGGTGATCCGCTAACACTAGCGGATCACCTCTTGTTATTGTCAGGATCATCATCATCTTCATCTTTTTTTTATTCTACCTTTCTCCCCTTTTCTGTTCGCACGATATCTCAAAAACTGCCACGAGTTACGCAAAATCGCTGTCAGCGAACATTTGGCTTGGTCTAGAATAGTCATTGTAAGCTTTTCAACGCGCTCAGTCATGCGTGACTTCAACTACGCGCAATTTTGCGTTTTTATATTATCGATCATATCAGCCTAACCAATTGCCATTTAGAAATCGTATTAAGTGAGCATTAACTTTGGGTTAATTTTGAATGTACTATACCCTAATTTGACGGGTGCGCGTCACTATGCGCGCGTACACGTGCGTCAAAATTTTAAAATATATATATTTATATATATATATTTATTTGTATATTCATTTATATATATGTATATATTTATTATATATTTATTTATATATTTATTTTTATATACTTATTTGTATATTATATATTTATATATACTGTATTATTATTTTATATATACTGTAATTATTTATATATTTATTTATAGGCCTATATATATTTATATATGTGTTATATTTATTTGTGTATTTATTTATATATATATATTTAGTTATATATGTATTTATATATATTTATATATATCTGTTTATATAATTATTTAATTTTTATATATATTGTTTGTATATTTATTTATGTATATATTTATATATATTAATATGTTCATATATTTATTTATATTTATATATATATTAATATGTTCATATATTTTTTATATATTTTTTATATTTATATATATATATATTTATATATATTAATATATTTATTAATAAATAACAAAATATATAAACAAATAAATATATAATTGCATAAATATATATAGAATTATATGAAGAAGGAAGAATATATATATATAGAATTATATATATAGGTAGTAATTGTTATTGTCGTGATGGAATAGACAATAACTGGATTTGCGTCAGGAGAAACATGTATAGGTGTAATTTTGCCCTACCTGACGTGGAAATGTACCGGATACTCACTATTTTGAAAACAACTGCGAAAAAATCGCAAGTTGTTCTGGGGTGGGACTCGAACCCACGATCTCCAGATCACTAGCCTGGCATCATACCTCTAGACCACCGAGCTTGCGCCTGATGGCCAGGGTTGAATTCGAGTCCAAGTAAGCAGCGGGTACTGCAGTGTTGATAGTAAGTGTTATTGTCGTGATGGAATAGACCTGGCATCCAATTGGACTCGAATTCAACCCTGGCCATCAGGCGCAAGCTCGGTGGTCTAGAGGTATGATGCCAGGCTAGTGATCTGGAGATCGTGGGTTCGAGTCCCACCCGAGAATTTGCGATTTTTTTCGCAGTTGTTTTCAAATGTACTGAGTATCCGGTACATTTCCACGTCAGGTAGGGCAAAATTACACCTATATATATATGTAGCGGGTGACCACTACTTGAAGTAAGCGAATCCGTCACTTAATTCGTCGTGGGGG
>NW_022723728.1:0-658 GCF_011630105.1 Anneissia japonica
AAAGGAACTTGACAGTCGCGCATTTGTCGACATGAGTCAAGTTGAGTTGAGTTGAGTTGAGTCAGATACCTCCATGGTAGTACTAAAGTGCGAGGCAGCGAGGCATGCGAGGCAGCGAGGCAAAACGACGATTCATGCGAGGCATCAATTTACCATTCCCAAAAGTGCGAGGCATAACAACGATTCAAGCGAGGCATCGTTTTACATCGAAATATATGCAGAGAACAACGAAAATCCAGTGTAAAAGTAATATTACGTACTATTTAATAATTATGCGTGATAGTCATTGTCAAATTTGCTACTTAATTTGATTTGCAACCACAGTGGATTTATTTTTCTCCGCCTAGGCCTAGGCTTAGGCTATATAGTCAGTAACATCGCTGATCACAGGGCGGATCCAGGATCTGCTGCATTCCCATCAAAGATCTTATAAACACAAGATAGCGTTCTCCGCGATTTACGCGTAACAAATAGAAGCGTCGGTCAAGGTTCAAAAGTTTCCCATTTAGCAAGAGGGCGTCACTCATGCGCTATTACCGAAGAGAAAAAGTCATAGAGAGCTATTAAACAACTTATTCTTATTATATCTCTATGGAAAAAGTAATAAGTTTTGGAAGAGGGCGTCCTATCGGTTGCCATGGATCTGAGATGGTTCCTG
>NW_022723729.1:0-1786 GCF_011630105.1 Anneissia japonica
GAGCATAATCTTCAGGTCAAGGTTGAATGTCATATACCTTAATTTTCCGTTCGCGCGACTTAACGGGTGCGTACGCGTGCGTCAACATTTACATATGCATAAAACCATGAATATATTAAATCAGTTTTAGCTCCATAGGATGAAAGGTGACCCCCAATTTTTATTACATATTCTGAAAGCACATGAGTTGTAGATACGATTTTATAGATCATATTGGCTGATCGGACATTGTGACGTCATCATATTGCCATTTGAATTAAGAAAAAATTGAATTTATATTTATGACGTTATTACGTTATTACTTTTATACTCGTTTGAACATACTCGCTTATCTTGATTGATTGTCTCCCACCTGTGAGTATGTTATAGCTAAATCAATTCTCTTTCGGACGTGTCCCTTTATTTTTTATTTTGATGACGTCATCATGTTCAAAAAGAATGCTTTTTTGGAGCCTTCTCATCTTTCTTTCATAAAAGATGTAAACACATCGAAAATAGAGAGCGGCAGACTGAATTTCGACACTATCAGACCGATAGTTCGTATACTGTAAAGGCAAAATTCGTGTGGCATTACCAACCAACAGGGGGTTTTTAATTAAACTTGACAAGGTTCGTCAGGCACGTCGTATAAGGTATTCGTACTTGTGCGTTAACATTTTAAAATTGTTAATATCACTTTTCAGATAATTTAAAGCACGTTTCAGGTCATTTGGAATATTCCAAAATTTACGCGCCGTACGCTCATTTCCACGCCAATTCCAATTTTTATTACATATTCTGAAAGCGCATGAGTTGTAGATACGATTTTTGACTTCATAATGGCTGATCGGACATTGTGACGTCATCATATTGGCATCTGAATTCAAAGAAAAATTGGCATCTGAATTCAAGGAAGTGAATATAGCTATGACGTCATTTTGGAAAATACGCATTTGAGCGTATCTCGCTTATCCTTGGTCGATCGTCTTCCAACTTTGAGTATGTTATAGCTGAGACAATTCTCTTCAATATATTGACATCTTTTTACATGTTGATGACGTCATCATGGTCAAAAAAATTGTTTTTTCTGACCCCCTCATTTCTCTTTCTTTAAAACGTTGATGAGCCCATATCATCCTAACCATTCGTCATTTCTAAATCATATTAAGTGAGCATAATCTTCAGGTCAAGGTTGAATGTCAGGTACCTTAATTTTCCGTTCGCGCGACTTAACGTGCGCGTACCCGTGCGTCAACATTTTCATATGCATAAAACAATGTATATTTTTAATCACTTATAGCTCCATAGGATGAAAGGTGACCCCCAATTTTTATTACATATTCTGAAAGCACATGAGTTGTAGATACGATTTTATAGATCATATTCGCTGATCGGACATTGTGACGTCATCATATTGCCATTTGAATTAAGAAAAAATAGAATTTTTATTTATGACGTTAATACTTTTTATACTCGTTTTAACGTACTCGCTTATCTTGATTGATTGTCCCCACCTGATTTTATAGATGATAATGGCTGATCGGACATTGTGACGTCATCATATTGGCATCTGAATTCAAGGAAGTGAATTATAGCTATGACGTCATTTTTGAAAATACGCATTTGAGCGTATCTCGCTTATCCTTGGTCGATCGTCTTCCAACTTTGAGTATGTTATAGCTGAAACAATTCTCTTTCATATATTTGACCCCTTTTTATATATTAATGACGTCATCATGGTCAAAAAATTGTTTTTTCTGACCCCCTCATTTCTCTTTCTTCAAAACGTTGATGACCCCATATAATC
>NW_022723730.1:0-3440 GCF_011630105.1 Anneissia japonica
ATCATGCCTCTAGACCACCGAGGTTGCACCTGATGGCCATGGTTGAATTCGAGACCAAGTAAGCAGCGAGTACTATATTTACAAGTGTTTTCACACGCACTGAGTATTCGGTACATTTTCACGACGGGTTGGACAAAATTCCAACTAGGCCTATGTAGGCCTATGTTCTATTTATGTTGTCAATATAATAATATATCATAGATTCATTAAATGCCTAATAGGCCCTAAACGATAAAATATATATGACTTGACCATAGTTTGTTCTCAATAGGCCTATTCTTGAATTTCTTAAACAAAATATTTTTTTAGATATTTCTGAGCGTTAATGCCGTACCTTTTCTGTTTTCAAAAATCTCAGAATGTATGAGCATTAAGAGTTTCGCCTGTGTAGACCCCACTAAAATCTCTGGCTCTATGTCCGAACAGGTGCATTTTTACCAATTTTACATACAGCGCGGCAGTTATCTATGGCATAGTTACGGTACCAACCGTCACGCATCACTTCAAAGTGATTTTAGATGAAACGCATTTTGTAGAAACACTTGCGAGATCATAAATGTCACGCATCAAATTCAGGGGAAACGCATTTAAAATTAGAAGAAATTGGTTTTATTAAAAATATAAAAACGGTTATACAGTAGCTTGAGTCATTAGAGAATCAATTCACAGAGAAAATTTCTCCTTTCCGACCAAAACTACCCAGCCAACGACGCACTTGTAGAATCCAGTAGGCCTAGTCGCTAGCAGTCTTGCGAGATTTATTGTTAAAACCAACCGTTGATTATGTGACGGGAACCCGAACTTCCGCAGGGATCTGTAATAAGCAATACCGTATACAGTATACTCGCGTACGTAGGTCCTATAAGGTGACCCGTGTATAAGACGACCCCCCCGGAGTTTTAGAAGATTTTTGGTTGATATTTGTATGTCTGGCGTTTAAGACGACTCCGTGTTTCATGGGAATTCCTATTTTTTGTGCTCCTGATACTGCATCTAGCTGGATAAATGGAGCCAAATGCAAGGGTAATCTTCCAAATAACACCATTTTATGAGTATTAAATCGTATTTTCCCCGTATTTAAAATTGCTTTCATTCATATAACATTTAGTTGGTTCATTGCGCAGCAGTAAGTTCGCGTGTTACGGACGATCCGCACATAAGAAGAACATGATTATAAAAATCTAAAATTTGAAACATAAAAGTAAGAGGCCTAATTCCACGGTGTGTACTACGGAAATCATGAAATACTGTAAAGCCTTTTCGAGGTCTCGGCCCGCCCACGGCCTATTTACAGTGTTTTCGTTTTCTTAAATGTCTTGTAACACAAAATGTCAAAGAAAAGTTCCGAAAATTTCAATAAGGTCAAATAAAGTGAAATCACCTCGACCTGAAGAAATAACGTAATATTATCAGCCATACATATTGACAAATCAAAAAAAGCTCCAAAAAATACGACATGGCCGGTTCTTCTTGCAACATTTTCGTTTAAGAACGAGAATAGCCTAGCAAATTAGTGTTTCACGCTGACATTAGCAGTTTTTAGGTCATTTTTAGTCTTTCCACGGTCGCATCTTATCAACTTGTCGGATTTTTGTGCTTTCTTTTCTGATTGCTTTAGTATTTCTTTCAATTGTTGCTTGAAAATAGTCACCGTCATTTTCACTTTCGAACAAGGGTGCCATGCTAACCTCCACCGCGTAGAGGCTGCATTTTTACCTCTTTTTAGCGACTTCGTTGGCTTTAAATTGCCATTTCGGCTGCTCACCAATCAAATATCTTGTTGTTCCCCCCCCCCCCCCCCCCCCCCCACCCACCAACAGAAAGCTGAATATTTATAGATTCTTCTGTTATAAAATATATGAATTCCAATTGGATGAAAAAAATCACCATCAAAACACTGATTTCAATATACAATCCTGTCTAGCATTATGCCCGCGAAAATGCGAAGATTTGGTTGCTTTCCGCCATTGTCAGAGGTCTCGTCGAGGCCCTGGCCTTTACTTTTTTAGGCCTGCCTAATTATTAAAAAAAAAAAAAAAAAAAAAAAAAAAATGGTTCGTGTGGGGATAGAACCCACGACCTCAAGGTTTGCTATCCATTATGTACCATCAACTAAACTGCCTTTAAAAAGAAGGAAAAAAAAAAAAGAAAAAAAAAAAACAAAACAATTAACTGAATCGAACCCACGACTTCCGGGTTTGCTGGTTTAGTCACTCACGCATTTCAAATCTCTCAGGTTGGTAACTATGGATATACAATCAACAAATTACCGGGTTTCTGGGTTAATTTGCAAGGTACTACATGGCTCAACTATTTTTTACTTGGGGTTAATTGGTAAAAAACGCACACAAATCATACGACATCACTGACAACGCCGGGGACGACAACTAAATAACTTCATGATGAACTACTGTTTTCAGTTGTCTTTGTTGGTCATCCAACTGTCATTTTATCTATTTTTTCGGTGATATTACCAATCTCAATAATCTATAAAAACACCCACATAACAACGTCACGTTAGTTCGATCGGTGGGGCCGCCGTGGTGATGCCGGTAGGGTCAATTGTATCAAGATGATAAACAGTTTCATTGGACTAAATTCTTGCTTATGTTAGCCATGCTTTCCTAAGATTATACTGACACTGGTTTCAATTGAAATAACTGATAACTTTGGATTGTATCAATGTTTTAATAAGTACATAAAACTATGTCACAAATACGTATGCAAAAAATACACAGGGACACCACGCTGTTTTTATATTTTTCATGAAATCTGAATGCCTGATCACCATCATCATACACATTATAATAAATTCAAGTAAGATGTTCAAATAATATAAAAATGGATGCAAACATGCATTTGAAACAGTTTTTCGAGTTTTATTTACCTTGACGTGGACTCCGTCTTAGAAAGCACCAGGATTAATCACACCAGGATTAATCACCACGCTGTTTTTGTGTTTGTCTTGAAATCTCTATACCTGATCACCAACATCATACACAGTATAATAGATTCAAGTAAGATGTTTCAAAGTAAAATTCATCGTGCCATTATTAACTATTATCAATACGGTCCCGGCGTCATCCATTGAATCGGGACGGTACGTACTACTTACCGCTCGACTTCACGATGTACACATGACATGAGTCATATCATGTAAAGATAATTGTTTGTCCCGAATTATAATTTGTATTTTTAATGCATTACTTGAGATAGGTCCCTGCATTCAACAATTATGTGGATATTCATTGTACTGTTACTATCAACTATTGCCCCGAGTCACTAATTTTTTAATTGATTTAATATGCTGATTCATTATTAATGGTATATACCTATTATATATTTCTATAATTAATCAACAAATGTCTCATTAATCACACTATCGTAAATAGGCTTATTGAAGTATGAAGTATTATTAATTCTTTATTAAAGCATTATTC
>NW_022723730.1:3650-9005 GCF_011630105.1 Anneissia japonica
TATATACATATTACGGTATACATATATATATATAATATATATATATATATACATTTATATATATACACATGTCATACACACACATATATTATACATATTATATACACATACACACATACATATAAAGGTAAATAATTTTTACTATACAAAATATTTTAAGGCAGTTCATCAATGATAGGATCGGTACTCTTATTACTTCATGGCCTATATTGCATGTATATTGTAAAACATTTCATTTCATTTATTTATTCGACCAATACACATTTACAAAAGGTACAGTACAACAAAAATCATGGTCAGGGGCAGCTTAAGCAAAATTTTGAGAGTCAGCTGCCCCATATATAATATAATGTTAACATATAGACTAGGCTAGACCTAATCAATTTTTGATACCATAATGTCATCTATCGATAAAAACATCGATTCGATTAATTAAAAGCAGCTGTTCGCACTGTGGCAGTGCCGATAGAAAACAGCAACTTTTTCGCACTGCGGCAGTGCCGATAGAAAACAGCAGCTTTTTGGCACTGCGGCAGTGCCGATAGATAACAGCAGCTTTTTTTTTTCGCACTGCGACGATAGCCACTACCTGGAAGAAGAGAAGGCTACAAACCTCTTGTTATTCTTACTTTTTAGGCCGGTCAGGATTCAAAGCTAAAAAATCATCATGGCTGATGAGGGAAGATTACAAAAAATGGAAGTTGATTACACTGAAACTGTAGATAAACGGTTGCCAGAATGTGAAAACCTAACTAAGGTAATTTGAAAGTACTACAGGCCTATTTAAAAATTGTCTAGGGTAGGGCTAAGCCTAGCCTAGATAGCCTAGGCTAGGCTTAGAATACGTAGGTAGATTGGATCGTCTCGCGACAGAGAAACTGATGTGACTCAGCAACAAACGGAAGAGATGGTCTCATACAGTAACCTTACCTACATTTCTTACAAACCAACATATGCACAGTGCTTTCTAGATAGACCACAGAACAACATACATACTATTCAATTCAAATAAACATTTATTTCTTCACACTTTTACAAATTATAAAATTAAACAATCGGATTTTATTTTTAAAAAGGATTGTGTTAAATAAAAAAAGAAGGCACTGCTGAAAAAGTATAGTGATGCCAAATGAAAAATAGACAAAAAGAAACACTGTTCAATTTATCAAGTCGCACTATGTTGTAGTGAGCAACCCATATTAAAAGAAAGGATAAATGTTGTTAAATAATAATTCAAGGGTGAGTTCATTAAAAGTTTGAAATCACTATATTGAATATTTGTGTTGGATTAAAGTAAGTTTGGGTTGAGGAAGGTGAAGTTGTCACTATTTTTGGTGTTGAAGGATGTAAAAACTCAAATAAGTACATAAACTGTTGTTTTTTAAAATATTTTTTTTTCTCTTTATTTAATTAAAATTCTTGATGTTTTACCTTTAAACTTAGTATGAAATACATTTGTAAATTTAATTGATGTAAGTATCTCTGTGATTGTTACTTGTTATATTATTATTATTATTATTATTGTATTGTTACTTTTTATTTTTATTATTTGATTTTCATTAATATTATTATTTGATTATTTTTAATATTAAATATTAATATGGAATATATTTTATTAATAATATTATCATTTTTATTAAGTCCTATAATATAATCATTATTATTTTATTACCTGTACTATTTTTGCAAATTATTATTATTTATTATTGTTATCTCTTAAAATTAGTTTCTCTGTTAATATATGCATTTTTTTACATTAATATTATATTGATACAAAAAAAGTTAGGGATTATGAAAGTATAAAATCATATTAAAGAAAAATAAATAAATGTAAAATAAAAGAAACAACATATAGTGACAATAATATTACATACTCCAATTCTATCTTAAGGAAAATTTAAATAAAGGTCATTAAGCAAAATGTGGGCCCAGCCTACTTCATTTTACTAACTAGCCATAGTAGGTCTTCAGTAAGCCGGGGACATACCCAATCCCATCAACTTATACTCCTCCTTAAGCCTTTTATTTATGATCAAATAAAATTGTATTAGGTGCCAATGGCTGAATTAAACACAATTGTACATTGTAAAAACATCTGAAGTTAAAAACCAGTCAACATTGACGAAACAAATTATACAGAAAAAAGACAAAAGCATTTATTTTCAATTCTAAAATATACAATTAATTAATCAAACGGTCAATTACAATACGAAACAATTGCAAAGGTACCGAATGCTTCAACAGTTAATGATTTAAGGCCAATATCTTTAACTCCGATTTTTGCGCGAGTTTTTGAGTCTTTCCTTGTCAAATGGATTACCAATGACATCAGTGGTGTGATTGATCCAAAACAGTTTGGTAACGTTAAAGGTTCTTCAACCACTCATTACCTGGTTGATATGCTTTACACACTGTTATCTGAGCTTGATAAACCAGGAAACTTTGGAACGATTTGCACAATTGACTTTTCTAAAGCTTTTGATTATGTTAATCATAACGTTGTTATTTGCAAGTTAATTAGCTTAGGGGTTCGTAGATCCATATACTGTACCCTGTCTTTTATACACATCTAGATGTGTATAAGAGACAGCCATAATGTCATCTATCGATAAAAACATCGATTTGATTTAACAGCAGCTGTTCGCACTGTGGCAGTGCCGATAGAAAACAGCAACTTTTTCGCACTGCGGCAGTGCCGATAGAAAACAGCAGCTTTTTGGCACTGCGGCAGTGCCGATAGATAACAGCAGCTTTTTTTTTTCGCACTGCGACGATAGCCACTACCTGGTGCACTTATTAATGATGCTGTAATTGATTACCCACACCGTTGGAAGTATATTGATGATCTAACTTTGGGGGCAATAACTAAAGCCTGGGCTTTCACTGGTGATTCAAAATGTACTATCTGACCTTGACCAATGGTGTAAAATGAATGATATGATTCCTAACCAGGCTAACAAATCGTCATTCACATCACAAACTAACACAATCAAAGTAGATTGTGTTAGTTCGTGAAATCACAGTAGTGCGTCAAAACGAGCGCGTATTGGTTGTCAAGCAATTTTGTATTCTTTACCACACAAAAAGTCCTTAACAACAACAGCGTGTATTTTGACGCGCTTTTTTGATTTCACGATTTAACAAATTGAATTTAATTGTGTTAGTTCGTGATGTGAGCGACGAAATGTAAAGCTATGCATGTGTCATTTCTAAGATCTAAACCTGATCATCCTGATTTAGTTCTTGACAATTCAACTCTTAAAACTGTTGCCACACTTAAACTTCTTTGTTTAACTATACAAAATAACTTAAAATGGGATATCCATGTTGAAGAAATATTGCTCAAAGCCTCCAAAAGGCTTTTCTCATTGTACATCTTGAAGAAAGCGAACGCTTCCATAATTGATTTAACTGCAGTCTACACCACTTACATTCGACCTCTCTTAGAGTATGCTTGTCCTATTAATTATTGGTTTTCATGCATATTCTACATACTCAAAGGCTTTAGTTAGACTTAACCTTAATACACTTGCTTGCAGACGTTTAGAATCACATACTCGCTTTGAAACAGTATTCGTGAATCCCAAAGATTTAGATACTTTTACCCAACAACACTGAGGATTGTAGGTCATCATTAAGAAATGCTAAACAATTTTCAATAATGAAATGCAGGACAGAAAGATTTAAAAAATCATGTATTCCATCTATAATAGCAATTTTAAACAATGAATCTTAGAGCGTTTTATCTATTTTAGATATACAATGACCTTTTTTTACAGTATTTTATAGATGCATCGAATTTATCGTAATTTTATAATAATGTTTTTATTCTATTTCTTGTTTTAATGATGTTTGTGTTCTTTTGTGCAATTTTTAAAATTTTTTTTATTGAATTTTCATTAAGTGTTTGTAACCGTGCCATTTCAGTTTTTTAACTGCCGGTCATGGATGTGTGTTTTTTATACCGAAATAAATAAAAGAAAAATTTAAAAAAAACAACATATTAAGAGTAATTTGACCTTTCATTTACATGCAGCCCAGGTGGCCAGGAAAGCAAACATTAGTGCTCATTTAACTTTCTGGACAGAAGTTGATTATTTACAAAGCAGATGATGTTGTTAGACCTACTTGGAGAATAACAGGAGTTGATTATTTACAAAGCAGATGATGTTGTTAGACCTGCTTGGAGAATGCTAGCTTATTAGTATGCATGTTTGTGTTTGGCAAGGATGAAGAAAACTTGTTTTGAACAGTCTTCATTTTTTATATTTTTGTATCCAATCAGCAGCCTTATTGTATGTTTTACATCATAGATTGAGATTAAAATATTGTTTTAAAATTCAATCTTTTAGGAAGGGAAACTAAGTGAAGCTCTGGAATCTCTCTTGTCACTTGAGAAGCAGACAAGAACAGTAAGTTTAACTAGTTTAATATCTAAATGCTTCCAGGACGTACATGCTTCCGCCTGTCAGTGGTGCTTATTTTCTTTCGTTCATATCCCTTTTTCTTATTTTTATTCTTAATTGGTGAAAACAAAACACAGTTGGATTTTGTGGGCACATGAATGGGCTTGATGACTCTGGCGGCACCATACAGTAGATCCTTGAGGAGGGATCCATAGTCTGTGATGTGGAATTCATACTCATCTCAGCCCCACACAAAGATGTGTTCCCCGACAAAATGACTGGCTTCTACAGTATCCCAACAAGAGTCCAGGGTTCCCAAACTGTGGTTCTGTCCTTCCTAAATTCCTATAATGCTGCCACTGCACGATGACATATCACAACCATATATGGACATATCACACCTATATATGGGCCAATCACATACTTTGTCACCTTGCATTTAGTACATCCATTTCCCTGAAGATTGTATTCTTATTCTTTTTTTGTATGTATGTATACTAACCAAACATTGGAACATGTTCTAGTTATCAGAATCAGTTAAAATTATGCTGCAGGTCCCATGATGGACCAAAAGTATGTTGACCAACTATATTTGTGGCAAAGACAAGCCAAACCATGTCACTCGTCGCAAATCCTGTTTCAGAGATAATGACCAAAACATGCTGGAATGTCAAAATTTTTAAAATCTATTTAATTGCACTCGCCTTGGCCTCGCCCCCTGGAATACTTTTAAAAAAAATTATGAGTGATGCCCGACCATGCCCGCTTTTTTTCATTGAGGACATCAGCTCCCTCTTCGGGCAAATTCCGGCACCACCACTGGTTCCAACGTACATGTATGAACAGATCTGTTCACTATATTTTCATCTGTTTTCTAGGCAGCAGATATGCATTCAACTGCCAGAGTTCTGATAGCAATTGTACGTTTGTGCTTCGAACAGACTGAATG
>NW_022723731.1:0-2576 GCF_011630105.1 Anneissia japonica
TTTCTTTTCTAAAGGGTTTTTTTTTTAAATTTATTAAATTTTTTTTTCTTTGGAAGATATATCATATCTGTACATCTATTTAAAATACTTTTTCCTTATGCTTTTTTTTGGGTTTTTGCATTTTTAACCTTTTTCCGTTTTATTTATGTTTTTTTATTTTTTTTTCTTTTGCATAACGATCAGTTCAATTAGTACACACTACTGTTAGCTTTTAGTATTGTTCATCTAATTTACAGTTAGGCCCTAATATTTACCATTAGTTTATTCGTTCACTCTGGTCTTTTTTTTTTCATTTCTCTCATTCTTCTTCTTTTTGTCCAACTGCCACCGTTGCCATATTGATGACAGCATGAGCCTCATGTACAACAATGGCGAAGGTTCCGTAATAATATTTTGTTTAATAAGGAGAAAATTTAAAACAGGAAAAGGATAAACTGTGAGTTTAGACTCTACAGGGCGGGGTTGTCAAAATCCTAAAGTAAATTTAAATTGGGCGACATTTGGCACAGCGACAACATGACAGCCAGCTGCAAACATTATATACATTAAACTTATTTAAAAAGAGATCGTGATAAAATAATATCATCATAATATATTTTTATCCTTTTTTTACTATATAGCGGATGACCCTTCCAGATTAGCTGATATTAAATGACCTTCTTAAATAAACGAAATTGAAATAACAGTATTATTTTACATAAAGTAAGATGACTCCTAAACCAAGACTCATTATGAGGCTTACTTAGAGATGTTTTTAGTCGTGAGGAAAAATCCTGTACCGTCACAGGATTTCAACCCAGGATCCTGGGATTAAAAACAGGCAACGCATCCTAATCGCCAAGCTACATCTCCACTGGATTTGCGAGGTAAACCAAGGTAAGATTTTAACGCATTCTCATGGAAGTTGATCCTATCATCACAATCAACTACAGGTCTCCTTCTAATTAGATACCCCTCCAAGTAAAGGCCACCTAAAATTAAAGACACTTTTCTCTGGTCCGTTATATCAAATATCTCTTATCTTATCCTTATTAGAGACCACGGAAACAACGGTCCAAAAAGGGCCTTTAATTGGAGGGAGACCTGATCTGGTAAGAAATTGTTCTCGTTTTTTTCCCTTTATTTTTCTTCTTCCTTCATTGTCTTTCTTGTTTATGTAAAGCGAATAGCAGCTCTGGCATTATGCATTGTATAAATTTAATAGTATTATTATTACTCTTTAATAGTATTGTTATTATTATTATTATTAATATTACTTTTATTATTATTATTATTATTAAAAAGGAAAAAATGGACTTGTTCCTTACATACTCTGGGATGTCTTGTTTATGTAAAGCGAATAGCAGCTCTGGCATTATGCACTGTATAAATTTAATAGTATTATTATTACTATTTAATAGTATTATTATTATTATTATTATTATTATTATTATTATTATTAACATTACTTTTATTATTATTATTATTAAAAAGGAAAAAATGGACTTGCTCCTTACATACTCTGTGATGTCTTTTTGCCTTTTTTTTAAATATCAGCAGTTGCACCTGACATAAGAGTGATATGGATATAACAATAATGTGAGGTTAAACACTTTATCCATACACCTTGTATGCATTGATAAGGAATATATAAAACATAGATTTTGTCTTTTTATGTATTTTTATACTTTTATTATTGTTATTAGTGCTATTTTTTATCCGTCGAAGGCTTTCGGTTGATGGAGCTAGACTCCATCTGCCTTAAATTAAATGTTGTATATATTTACTTGTCTGAATGCAATTTTGTTTGTAAGGAAAGTACATCTCCACAGTACAAAACAATTGTACTTTTATTAAGAATTTATATTAAAAAAATTGTAAAGGGTGTTTCTTAATAACCTAAAACACGTCTTCATTCAAGTACATATAAACTGAATGGTCATTTGTCTTATTAATTTAAATTATTTTTATTTAGTTTATAGTTTGTATTTTAACAGTGGTTAAATTTGTTAAATTTGTGTTTTAGCTTTCTTCATAAAACTTGTGATATTATAACGTAGATTCATACATAATATAAATGATAAAACCTAATTAAAATGCATAGATTTTTACTTTTAAATTAATATAAATAAATGTCAACAAAGAAATATGTGTACTGATTTTAATATACTTCAGGCCTAGTAATAATAATAGCCTAAGTAGACATCCTTGGGCCTAGGTATGCACATTTTTAAGATTCATAGGGGCCTACCTAGGCCTAGGTCTAAGGAACGTTTTATTTTTTCCCGCTTTTATTTTCCATTGTTTTAAACATAACAAGTCGTTTTCTTTCTAAGGAAATATAGGCCATAGGCCAGGCTTTTATTCTAAAGGAATACCGTACGTTCGTATTTATATATATACTGTGGTATTACAATAAAAATATTAAAACAACACAGAGGGGAATTTTATCTATGGCTAAATATGGCAATCTAGAACAATTACTGTTGATGGGATTTCGCGCGGAAAATGCTTTTAAGCCAATAGTTCCTTTCAGTTGCCAGTCGACATGAGTCAAGTTCCTTTCAGTTCCGTTCAGTTCCTTTCAGTTGCTCAAA
>NW_022723731.1:2609-4155 GCF_011630105.1 Anneissia japonica
TCCTTTCAGTTGCGTTCAGTTCCTTTCAGTTGCGCGGAGCGCTCATGTCGACGAGTTGAGTTGAGTTGAGTTGAGTTCCTTTCAGTTCCGTGTCGACCTGAGCCTGCCTTTATAGGCGAGCAGATTATGGCCAAAAAGTCCTCTAAAAATCGTCGAGGTGGCAATGGAAGTACTACCGGCTAATTTTGATATTTTCTGAAAATATAGGTCTTGAGAAGTTCAGAACTCAAAATTACCCAAAATCCTTTTGGGGGAACACCTCCAAATTACGCATTCAAAATGGCCGCCATTTTTCCGCTTTAAATTATAGTTTTAGCTAACTTATATAAAAAATAACATCGCTCGAATAATCATCATCAACGATTGGTGAAACTTACTCAAAATATTCGTTAATTATCGAAAAAGAATTTTGCGTTAAGAAAAACTACAATTTCAATCACCATAGCAACCGTTGCTATGCAAATTTAAATTTCCTATTTTATTCATGAAATTTAAGTATACAGGAAGATTAAATTTTATTAAATTCTTTATTTTCATAGGTTTTATGAATATGTTAAACATCTGAATTATCTATTATTATCGTAGAATAGGATTATGTAAAAAAATGCTGAAACTTTAATATAATTGCATAGCAACACTCTTTTTATCGTCCATAGCAACGAAGCAAAATCAGCAGAATTGCTTGTCATTGAGCAAGCAAAAATCATGAGATACAATATATTTATATAATAAACATCTCTTATTGAACAAAGTTAACACATTGATGTATAGAATACAAGGACATCACCATAGCAACTGTTGCTATGCAAATTTTAATTGCTTATTTTTTCATAAAATAATTATATAATGAAGACCTAAAGTATAGTTATAAATTAGTATAGGATTTATGAAAAAATGTTTAATAAATATCCTAAGATAACACAATTTAGTATGAAAGCAAGGTCATCACCATAGCAACTGTTGCTAATTGAAATATCCTATTTTTTTGTAAATTATTAAAATGAAAACCTGAAATTTATTAATATATTTAAAGGTTTCGTGAGAAATATTAATATTGTAAGTTAACATAAATGAAAGGTAACATCTTAATGTGAATACAATATTGATAGTTATCGCCTTAGCAATGAATAAAAATCACTAGAATTGCTGTTTATTTGGCTTTACATTTTTTTAAATAACACACGGTCTTTGTTTAAAAAAAGGTGTACATAATAATGTTAAAAATAGGTAATCACCATAGCAACCATTGCTAGCAAACTTAATGAAAACTTGTAAGTTTAATGAAAAATGTGTATTAAATGTTTATTAATATTTATTTCATTATATCAGACCAATAGTGAATCATTACCACTAAAATATATAAAACTTAAATATCATAGGAGAACATTATTAATCAATTTCAAATATAATTTCATATATTGCATCACAATATGGTTTTTTATTTCCATATAAAATAATTTTGGAAATTTATGCAGTGGTTTGTAGAACAAAACTTCATTACCATAACAACCATTTCTACGCACACTTTAATGTATAATGAAAAATT
>NW_022723731.1:4473-11877 GCF_011630105.1 Anneissia japonica
CAGCAAAACACTATTGTACCAACGCTGTTCTAATAATATATAGACAATGGGTCGTGCTCATATTATTTGTTATATTTTTATTATTCATTATTTTCACTTGACTCGCATAAATAATTTTGTTCGAAGAACATTTTATGCAGTTGTACTTCGCAGCACCTCACTTGCAATTTGCAATTTCTAGTTTAGGGACTTAAGATTTGATCAACATATCTTCCCATTTTTCTTTTATTTTTCATCAAGCCATCTGTTTTTAATTATATGAAGCATTGTACAATGGTTTTCTTTCTTGACTTAAAATATCTTCATACATTCTGATAACATACTGTATATTTTATAATATACATACATATCTTCCCAAATTTCTCTTATTTTGTTCACATCTTGTTGGAAACTCTGCTTTGATACCTATGTCTTAGTTATGTCCTCTTTTCAGTTTTTCAATTTCATGTCATGTCTTTTAATTCATAAACATCATAGCCCATTCCACCATCAGATTCTTCCTTAATTAAATCGTATTAAATCTGTCACCTGCCACTACTGTAGCAATTCTAAACATTCAAATGATGGGATTGGATTGGATTTATTCAGTGTAAAGGATAGCCCACGAAAGTCTAGAAGAAGGCTTATTTCCAGTGGGGTCCTTCTGGTGGCAGGGCCGTCAAAACCGGAAAAAAAAAAAAAAAAACAAAAAAAAAAAACAGGAAATATACAAAATGATATAAAAAATAAATGTCTAAGGATTAAAAATACGGTACATAAAATTACATAAAAATTCAGTTTCACATATTAACTATTACATACATAGGCCTATTACATTAAAGGTAGAAATATTACAATTAAAAATATCAAATAAGAGACAATGGTAAAAATAACAGAAAAGCCTACACCCTCAAAAAATTTGTAATTTTGACAATGTTTAGAGGTATAAACATATAATTACAATTAACTATGTATGAAATGTTGGGGTTAGTCACCACACAAGGCTTATACGGATAAAGCCAGCCCTGATTACTTGCTATTTTTGGTTTCCAGATGCTATATTTTGGGTATCACAGATGCCATAATTTTATAATTTGTTCACATCATGCATGCTGTTTCTGCCCCTTACTGGGGAGTGGTATTTGGCTCTATAATTGCCAGTTGCTATTTTCGGGCATCCCAAAATTATACTTTTAGACTACAATAAGTCAACAACTACTACAATACAACAATACTATAATAAGGGAACAGCAATCATAATAACGTCTTTGATTGGATTTGAATATTAATTTAGTCCGATGACCTCATCGTGGTGCCAGACGAGTGGTGGTGGGGGATGTCGAGATTTGTAACGGGTTGGCGACCCGACAAAATCAACAATTCCAATGCAATGCAAAGCAACGATAACTAAAATTAAATCAGTATCAAACATGCCTATACACTACAACCAGAACCATCAAATTTTCGCCCAGCTTTTTAGTCCCCATGCTCAATGGGAAGATATGGCTTTGCTTTCTGGAAGTATTACTATTTTATAAGACTAAATATAGCAAACCTAATTAGTCTATATCAAATCAAAACTACTGATTTTTCTAGGGGCTTTTTCCCTGCACCCTTACCGGGGCCTTTATTTTCCATTGATTACAAATTGGACTCACTTTAAACAAAGTTTCATCATCATCATCATCATAATTATTTCATATTTTTTCTGGGTATCCAGGTAAACAAAGTTTCCACGGTATGACCACTGAATCTTTGTAAAACTAGTCACATTTAACAACATTGTGCCCTTCCTGACTCTTTTACAAAAAAAGCTGGATAGCCCTTGAATGTTAGTGCTCTGTCTCACCTGTTAGATCTGTACATGGAGGTATCTATATGGTCTGTCTGAGTATAATCGCTGTAAGGTCTACCAGAAGAAAACACGGGATTTAATTACAGCATTTTAACAATTCAAGTGATAGTATAACTGACCTGGAGCGTGATAAATAATTGATTATGCTTCAGACTGGATTTGGTAAGTGTAAATTAAATTGTACGAGCAGTAAGTTTGTCGAAAAGCGACGCTATTTGTGTAGGCATAGGAGGCCTTCTGTATTTCCATAGATAATTCATAGCATACTGTATCATGTGTATTCATAGAACATGTTCTAGGCCTATTTAATTAATTGCATACTGTTAATATTTCTCAATACTGCACGTCGTGTAAATTTAATTATAGTTATCATTGTTATTCCTTGTACATAGTGTTTCCTCTGCACTTTATTTATTCATGGAGGAATAAGCAACTTAATTGCATTTTGAACAATATATCATTTTCGCAGTAGACCTACATTTGTCTATTCCCATGATTTAAAATGATCTTACGAATTGTAATTTGGTCAATGCTACTACATTCTGTGTCCATATATAGAATTTTTAATCTGGATGCTTTTTTCAGTGCCCACTCTTTAGCATCATGTACAGGGTATTGGCCTTTATTATCTCTATTTTTTCTTGAGTCATACCAGTAAGAATACGATGCCCTTAAAAAAAATCTTCCTATTAGTATTATATATGGGAGAGTACCTCATGAACATTATTCACACACCCTCGAGCCTGCTATGGGGATATATTCATGCCACGAAACTTAGAATATGGAATATAGTGTACGCCGGGAGCAAATATTTCAATATAGATAAATTTAGTAAATGACGATGTACAGTATATATTGTACTACATATTTTCATAACAATATTATATTGTAGATGCGTTAAGTTTCAAAATTTGCTCACCTTGGCCCAAAACATAAGGGGCAGAGGTGGATATATATCTCTAGTCCCCACTAACTTTAAATCATTGTCTGCCAATAGACAGGATGGGGAAGGGTTGTGGTTTGCCAGCTTGTATTTCCAGGCATCCAGAGGTACCATATTGGAAATATAGACTCTATCTCTGTGCTAATTTTATTTCTTTGAGGGGAGGGGCATTCAGAGTCGCAAAAAAGTTGTTCAACAACCACGATGAAGCTGATAGTGGATGCTCAGTACCCTACTAACTTTTACAACAAAATTTGTTTAGGTTATCTCCCCCCCCCCCGCTCCCACTTTGACTATAATGGCCAGACCACTTGCAAAATGCTTCCGACGGCTATGGGTGGTGATTGGACAGTACACCGGGAGACAATCCCCTACTCTTTTCCGAAGAGGGTACTCTCTAAAGTGCACATGGGCCATAAATGCACACAGGACCAACGGCTTAACCGTCTTATTCGAAAGACGGTGCGCTTTGTAACTTGTATTTCAGCCCTCTAGCTGAAACACAAGGAGAGGCAGCAATGGGATTTGAACCGGGGACCTAGAGATCTCCGCGGTTCAGCGCACACACAGTGGCTACCACCAGATTAGCCGACTGAGCTAAGCTGCTCTCTCTATCTGATGATGATGATCTGTGGGAATTCTCCTGCCCAACAGTGGTACGAATCTGCAGTTAAAATTTAAAATATAGGTATGCAACTACTAGCCTACTCATTTTTTTTTTATTTACTGTACATAATAAGATGAGAAAGTTTACCTTACCGATTTCAAGAGTTGGAAAACCTTGAATTTTGAAGGATTTTATAGTCCTTAAGTCATTAATAGACGCGTAGCTCAAAATAGGGAAAGCTCATTTCCCGCCATCTAGGAATCAACATTTTTCGGGGGAGGAGCCCTGAGTGTTTTTGGAAAACTTTTGTCCCCCACCCCCCCACATTTGAAAAATAGAGATTTTTTTTACTCAATACAGTTGTTACAACCTATAACACATTAACTACAGCGTAAATTCTGTAGTTAACATTCAGAGAACTTTATTTTTAAAAATGGCCTAATTAATTATCTTATTGTTTTCGTTAAATTAGATGGAGTTTAATTGTGGTTGTATTCCGCTAGTTTGAAGGTTTACTGTAAGCCAATCAGGAAAATGAAAAAAAAAATTATTTTATAATGATAATAATGATAACAACAAATAAACAAGTTTTCTAACGTACGCACCAAATAATAATAATATTAACGATAACAATAATAATATTAATAATAATGGTGGTGGCGGCGGCGGCGGCGGCGACGACGACGACGACGACGATAATAATAATAATGACATTGTAGCGTTCGTAAAATGTTTGTCACTGGTGCTGGGAACAGTCATAAAAGTGGGGGAGGGCCCCTCCCTCCCAGCAGGAAAAGTGGGGGAAGGTCCCCCAGCAGAAAAAGTGGGTGTCCCCCCCCCCGCTTCCGCCGCCGTTGATACCACATATAGGCCTATGACCTTTTCAAAAATATCTACATATTTTGTCATTTTCTGTAACGTAAATGAGCACTAGCTTATTATATAAAAGTTAAATGTTTTTCTTGTTTTATGAGAGAAGATCATTTTGTTGACTTTGCATGGTTATTGTGAATAAATATTCTCCTTTAGCATAAATTTCTATATTATGCCTATATATTATTTTACATTTTATTAATGAAATTTACAAAAACCTTAATTAAAAGCATTGATAGACCAACTACTATTTGAAAAGACAATAAAATTTCATTCATTTCAAGCATTTTTCATAAATGTATTTTATTACACCATTAAATTCACTTTTCTATAAAAAGCTGTTTATCGTATAAAAAATATTGTATAAGCCAATCTAATAATATTTTTCTTGAGATAAATAATAACAGCAATTATGTGAAGTCCATTCGCTGCTATGGAGTTATAAAAGCTCCGTAGCACTTCAGTAAAGGTGTTTGTTTGATTGTTTTTTTTTTATATTGCTCTTCCATAATGCATAACCTAAATACAAAAATATTCATAAACCTATGACAATGATGATTTCAATACGGTAAGCTTTAAGCATCCCTTATACTTAAATTTCATGAATAAAATAGGAAATTTAAATTTCCATAGCAACAGTTGCTATGGTGATGACCTTTTATTTTATACATCAATGTGTTGTTCAATAAGAGATGTTTATTATATAAAAATATTGTATCTGATGATTTTTGCTTAGTCAATGACAAATGTACAGCAATTCTGCTGATTTTGACAGGTGGCATTTTTTTACATAATCCTATTCTATGATAATAATAGATAATTCAGATGTTAAACATATTCATAAAACCTATGAAAATAAAGATTTTAATAAACTTTAGGCTTCCTGTATACTTAAATTTCATGAATAAAATAGGAAATTTAAATTTTCATAGCAACGTTTGCTATGGTGATTGAAATTGTAGTTTTTCTAAACGCAAGATTCTTTTTCGATAATTAACGAATATTTTGAGTAAGTTTCACCAATTGTTGATGATGATTATTCGAGTAATGTCATTTTTTATATTATATAGCTAAAACTATAATTTAAAGCGGAAAAATGGCGGCCATTTTGAATGCGTAATTTGGAGGTGTTCCCCCAAAGGGATTTTGGGTAATTTTGAGTTCTGAACTTCTCAAGACCTATATTTTCAGAAAATATCAAAATTAGCCGGTAGTACTTCCATTGCCACCTCCACCTCAAAATAGCCTCTAATCTGCTGGCCTATTAGGTTTGTTTGGTTGTCAATGTGAAGTTGTTATGTGCTTTTATGATACGCACGTTTTTCCACGCTACGCGTAGAACAAACACTTTCCCACGGTACGCGCTAGATTTATTATTTATTCATTTATATTTCAATATTTTGTGAGGGTGATGGTCCATCCAGCCTGAGCTGATCATGAGGGATACTCTATACATAAAACAAGAAACAGGTGAAGAAATAGATTAACAACAATATTTAAGGAATCAGCGAAAAAAAAAGAAAATTGGAAAAGGAATTAAAGTGTAAATTAACAATAAAACAAGGAGAAAAAAGTTTTACAAATATAAAATATAATAAATATAAACATTTAAAATTAATTAAATTACTATAAATTAGCTAAAAAAAGAAAAAAAAAATACTTGTCTTAAACCATTTCTCCATTATTTGAATACTTGTTTTGTATTTTTTTCTTCTTTTTTATTATTTCTTAACTCGTATAAATGATCGTATTCTTATGAAAATTATATAAATATATAAAATAGCAAAATATATTAAATGTTGGTACAGTATAAAGAGAACACAAGGTTAACTTGGACAAAAACTATTTGAAGTAGAAATATTGTACTAATGTTTGTTTAATGCAGATTATTTTTGAATAAAGGTGGTGGTCATGCCACGAAAGAAAAAAAAATAAATTAACTAAAAATAAAGGAAATAGAAAAAAATATGGTATAAAATTTATAAGTAAAAAATAAGTTTAAAAAATAAAATACAGAAAAAAAATTAACAAATACACCAAGTTTTTGACCAGCTTGAAGGGACAAAACTAAACCAGGGAAAGAGGAAGATATTATAAAGTGAGGTTGCTGAAGCCAAGTTGCTGATATCTGAATAGTGTTAGCCTTTTTAAAGTAAGAGGAAGATAGATGAGTAGTTGAAGAGATATTGAATAAAATTCGTATAGCTTTATTTTGAATTTGTTGAGGTTTTATTGTGCTAATGTAGTAGGTTTAGATCCCCATACAGCACAGCAGTAATAAATCTAGAAAGAAAGAGAATTATTTAAAAAGCGAGAGGAAGAGTTAGTGAATGACTCATAGGATTTATTGATCATCTTAAAAAAAATAAGCGAAGAACTTATAGGCAAAGATGTTATTGAAACCAAATTTAAACTATCTTTGGATAAGATCATGTATTTAGTTGAAAATAACTAGTTCGGATAGAAAAAAACGCTAAGTAGTAGGCATTAAGTTTGGTGTTGCTTGTCATACTCAAGAAGTTGGCATAGAGTTGAATTCATAACACTATTGAGAAGAAATACGAATTACTTCAAATATAGAATTCAAGCATCAGGAATCATTTGATTCTCATTGAATGCCTTTTGCTAAAATACCGAAATATAACATTAACGAATGGTATATTACATTCTAAAATACAATTCTTATCTAATTGTGAAGGACTTGGACAAAGCCTTTACCTAACTTAGACCCTAATTCTGTTTTGTTTTTAAAAAGGCAAAATTTATGAACAATATATAGTTTCATGAATTAGTGAAATTTATTTTCAATTTATCGTACAAATTTACGAGCGTTTAATGTTCATTCGAAAACAAAAATGTTGTGCACCATATGCATCCCTTCCCTTAATCTATTTGTAATCTTTTTTAAATTTGTTAACTACAGTGTTGACAAAACAAATTATAACAATATAGCCTGCCTTGTTAATGAAGCCGCAATTTTATTCCCCTTTCCGACCTATTTTCCTTCATGTCCCTGTACATCAATCAAAAAAAAAAAAATAATAACAATAATGTCGAATTCGTTTGATGGATTTTAAAAATCATGATAACATTTAAAACCAATTAATTCACATTAGGATGTTGCTTTGACTATACATTTTCCAATAC
>NW_022723731.1:12794-14974 GCF_011630105.1 Anneissia japonica
GGGGGTGGGGACTGGCGCCATCCCTGTTTCTTACTATTGAAACTGCATTACAATGTTCTGAACTTTGTGTACAACTTTACCATTATCCTAATTTCTAAGGCTGATGTATTTATCGCATAAAGCTTAGTATTCTTATTCTCTAAATTCATCTTATAATAGAGTCTTGTAAGTTGCTGAATTTTGTGTGCTTTTGCATCAGCAATTTTGTTAATAAAATTATCAAAGTTAGCAATGTTGTCTGCTTCATCACGCTCAATGAGTAGTGCCAAAGCAGATAGTCTCGATTTTCCCATCGTGGCTCTGAGATAATGGCAGGATGAGCTTTAGTCATGTAGTCATTATAGAATAGGATAAAAAAAAAAAACAAGAGAAAACGGTCGAAATGGACTGAAAAGAAATCACAATCTATAAATTTGGCAATAAAAACGCTTCTGTCCCTGGTCGTTGGATCCACATGCTTAAGTGTAGCTTCTGTATTCAGCGCAGCAAGCAACCCCACCAAGTACCCATTTATACTCCTGGTTGGAGAGAAGCAATGCAAAGCACCGTGCTCAAGGACACAAGCGAAATGCACAGCGAGGGATTGAAACCCCACCTCAAGCCAAACCTTTCACGCTGCGCCAAACCGCTTCTATGTATGATTATGGATGAAATAGTTTTCTATTCGAGCACTGTTATTATTATTATTACTTTATTCATTGGCGTAGCCAGGGGGGGGGGCACAGGGCCCCAGATTTCCCCCTCCCGAGGTGGCTAATGAGATTCATTGACATTTCTACATGTCGATGATTGCTCGAATTCAGCTCAACCAGTTGCAAAAAACTACGGGCGACTTCCATTCCACCGAGAAATGTTAGTTAATTTATATTGTGTTATAGTTTTAGTTTACAGTACAGTAGGCCTATACATAGGCTTATTGGTAATCACAGGCATTTATACGAAGTCACAGTATTCTCTACATATTTTTCTTGCTGCAATACAATGGCTAAAGTACAATCCCGTTCCCGGTTATTCATGTTTCTAAAATTTAGCTGTAATTCGTTAAGATGCAAAATACAATAGTTTCATCATGGTTTAAATGTTCTGTAAATGAATAAACTGCTATAAAAATGAGGTTCATTTTGATTCTTTAATTCCATAGAAATTTCACATGATTTATACATTATTATTTGAGCAAACGGACTGAGGTCACGTAAGATCACCATATTGTGTAACTGTATTGGACCCTGACCGGGGCCCTTCGCGGCCCACTGGCCCCCAGCATTTGGTTCCTCGATTCGATCAGAACACTTGTTCCACCCCCACCCCACACGTTATATCACGGACCCACACCTGTCTCTTATACACATCTAGATGTGTATAAGAGACAGTGGCTTTTCTTTATTTTATTTTATTTTGTATGACAATGCCCTACATAATATATACATATATTCATCTATCAATCAAAACATCAATTTTGATTAAACAGCAGCTTTTCGACTGTTATTTTGTTATTTTTACTATTTATTCGAACATACACCTTCGAAACGGTGGCACTCAATAAAAATTGGTGCGTTCACAAAAACGCACCAATTTTCTAAATGTTTAATTAGTCTCATTGAACAGGGCAGTATCCAGAAACGGGGGGGGGGAGGGTGGTGGTGGAGCATTTGTATTCTTTTTGCTTATTTCAATACCGTACATAACATTAATATTCACTGAAGTTTAAATAATAGTTGACTTACGTTCCAATAAATGTTTAAACGTACTGGGATTAATTCACTCTGAAGAGTATTTGTTGTTTCATGGACCTTATTCAATGTGAAAAGTAATATAGGCCTATACGGTATTCGGATTTTTTTTTGTGTTGTTTATGTTTGTGTTTATTATTAATATTATTGTTATTGTTGTCGTTGTTGTTGTTATTTTTGTGATAAAAAGTTAACACAAACAGTACACAAATAGTTCAATGAAGACGATAAGGTTGCTAAACGAACAGACATGTATATATATATATATATATATATATATAAATTTTAAAAGGCAAATGGGAAAAACCCATAAAACAGCAAACGGCCACATAATGCAAAACTATTTAAAATAAAAACGGAACAGTAGAGAAAATCCGATCAGAATGACAAAATAAACTAAGCATCCACTGGAAGGAATCCCAATATCTGCAGACGGATCCGTTTCGGCCT
>NW_022723731.1:16076-20434 GCF_011630105.1 Anneissia japonica
GTATCACGATCTGTGACTTATAATTTTATGAAAAGTTCATCAATTAAAATAAATATGAAGGGAAGTTTTATTTCAACTGCAAATCGAATCATTGTTTTTTTTTTTTTTTTTTTTTAATAACGTGGACTGTCGCACTGTGATGTGTGTATCACGAACTGTGACATACAATTTTATGAAAAGTTCATCAATTAAACAAAATATGAAGGAAAGTTTAATTTCAACTGCAAATCGAATCATTGTTTTTTTTTTTTAATGTAAATGCATGACATATTACAATTTCAGCTAAGTAACACATTTTTATGGGAATTATGATGGTTATTTATTGTTAATTTGCCGATTAATAATAAGCATTAGCATATTCACACACATAGCAAAAACAATAGGCTCGGTCTTGTTATTACTATCTTGCATTCTGCCAAGTTTGAAACCAATCGGACTTACCAAGCGTTAGTTATCGTGGTAACAAAACAATTTACCCAACCACAACCACAAGGCGAACACAGCACTTAATTAAAAAAAATTTAACAATTAAAGTAATAATTACACCTCATCTAGAGCGTAATAAATTATTCAATAATGTTTCAGGCCGCTCGAAATTCTACGGAATTCATTAATATTTAGGCCTATTTTCATATTGAATTGTGTGCATTCATAACACGTGTTTTATTGCATATTGTTTATATTTCACAATAGACCTACCCTACACGTTGTGTAAATATTGTCACTGTTATTCATTCTATCATTATTCGTGTTCCTTGCACTTTATTTTATAATGGAAGAATAAGTATTCGTCTACTTATGGCACTGATAACAATTTGAATTTTGAAGTCATCATATCGCAATATACCTACATTGATTTAACATAGGCCTACGAATTGTGATTTTGTCATTATTTTGAGCCATGTTACTACATAATAGAGCAGCACTAAGATTGATGGACAATCCAGATTATTTGTGAAAAGCTAGTTAGTTTTACAGGGATACAGAGGTCCTACCATAGAAACTTAGTTTAACTGGGTAACTTGCTAAATGTTTAATTAGTCTCATTGAACAGGGCAGTATCCCTGTCTCTTATACACATCTAGATGTGTATAAGAGACAGGCAACCCCACCAGGTACCCATGTATACTCCTTTAATATTCACTGAAGTTTAAATAATAGTTGACTTACGTTCCAATAAATGTTTAAACGTACTGGGATTAATTCACTCTGAAGAGTATTTGTTGTTTCATGGACCTTATTCAATGTGAAAAGTAATATATACGGTATTCGGATAACTTACAATAAAACGGCACGTGATTTTTTTTTGTGTTGTCTATGTTTGTGTTTATTATTAATATTATTGTTATTGTTGCCGTTGCGTCGTTACGTTGTGTAAATATTGTCACTGTTATTCATTCTATCATTATTCGTGTTCCTTGCACTTTATTTTATAAGGGAAGAATAAGTATTCATCTACATATGGCACTGATAAGAATTTGAATTTACATAATAGAGCAGCACTAATATTGATGGGCAATCCAGATTATTTGTGAAAAGTTGGTTAGTTTTACAGGGATCCAGAGGTCCTATGGAAACTTAGTTTACCTGGGTGGCCAGAAAAAATATGAAATAATTATGATAATATTATGATGATGATGATGATGATGGAAATTATGTTGATGGTGATGATGAGAGAAAGATGACGGTGATAACGATGATGATGATGATGATGATGATATCGATGACGATGATGAGGACATATTGTACATGATGGTGGCATGGTTTAAGTTATATGGAGACCATGCATACTGAAGTGAAATGAGCTCAATATTTTTAAAATAGTTATTTTATATTTATACCGCTAAACATTTTCAATATCAATCATATCAATCAGTTTTCATTATCAACCTTAATTAGTAAAATTAAATATTAAAAAAAATATTGACATGTAAATTAATACAAAAACAAGCGTATGGTGGAATTTTGTTTCAATATATAACATAAAGAAGACAATGTATGATGCGAACATTAATAATAAATTCATATAATCTATAGGTATATCCGTATATATTTTATATAAAAATAAAATAGCATTGAGAAAAAGTGGTCCGGGCAAGGCCGGTGTGGTTCCGACGGCTCTGGGTAGCTGCTTCACAGGTTTTCCAATTTTGTAAGAGGGTGAGGATCCAACAAAATATACAATTCCAGTGCGATGCCAAGCAACGACAACTAGATTAGATGTCAATTACGCTATAACCATGAACCACCAATTTTTTGTCTAAGGCTTTTTAGTCCATGGACCTCAATAGGAGGATCATTTGTGCTCTCTGGAAGTATTACTATTATAAGACTAAATATAAGAGAGAGAGAGAGAGAGAGAGAGAGAGGGGGGGGGGCNNNNTTTTGTCCACTGTACACTGACCGAGGGCCCTTTCCATTTGATTTCAGTCTGGAATCACTTCACTTCAGCCTCCGTAACTCAAACCATGCCAGTACGTCAACATCATCGTCGTCGTCGTCATCGGCATCATCATTGACATCACCATAATCGTCATCATCCTTATCACCGTCATTGCCATCATCACCGTCGTCGTTATCATCATCCTCTCTCTATTATCATCACCCTCATCACCACCATCTTTATAATAATTATTTCATATTTTTTTCTGGGCACCCTAAAAAAACTAACCACATTCTAACGTTGTGCTCCCCCACCCCCACTACCATTTCACAAAACAAGTTGGATCGCCCCTGAATCGTAGAGCTCTATAGTATTAGTTTATACCTACCGGGTCTGCCTGTCATAAATATACCAAGAATTGACTGAAAATAAAGTTTAATCTGGAAGAAAGCCCTAAACCATTATAGTACATCTCATCTAGAACGTGTTAAATAATTTATTAGTGCTTCAGGCCGAATTTGGTAAGTAAGTGAAGTTAAAATTGTACCAGCATTATGTTATTAAAAATCTTTGTATTCATTATTTGTAGGCCTATTTCCAAATATAATACATGTATATTGATTCCAGTGTATTCATAACACATGTTTTATTTACTTGCATATATTTATATTTCAAAATACACTGAACGTTGTGTACATACAATTCACTGTTATTCATTGTATAATACTTAATTTGTTTGTGTTCCATCTAGTTATGCCACTGATAAGAAATTAAATTTTGAACAATATATCATCTTCGCAATAGACCTACATTTGTCTTATTCACATGATTTAAAATAGCTTGCGAATTGTGATTCCATGGTCATTATTTTGAGACATGCTATAGCATTTTTAACCTGGACACTTTTCTGGGCCCACTCGAATTAGCATTATATAGGCTTTTATTATCTCTTTTGCAAATATAGGTCTTATGTTTTCTTGAGTTATACCGGTAGGAATAATATGATGCCCTATAAGGTCATAAAATTCTTCCAGTATTGGAGGGTCCTTATGAACATTACACACACACCCTCGCCCAGGGCGACCAAGCCAGCTATGGGGATCTCTTTCGTTGGGTCTGCTGTAAACCTTTGCTAATAAGAAACCACAAAAGCATGCTCTGATAAAATGTATTGGAACTATTACTCCCATATATAATCTTATATTCTGTCCACGAGACTTAATTTAGTAAAAGTACGATATATACAGTATTGTATTACGTATTTTTATGACAATAAAATACCTTTAGTATACTGTATAATAATACATTATTAATCAGTATTCAATATTCCTGCCCCGAAAAAATTAGACTCGGAAATACTAAAATGGTATCTGAGAGTACTATGGATTATTTTAGTAAAATAGTAATAAATTGAACTTGATTCCCTTTCATAAATAACATTTTTCAACCCCGCGGGTGGTTTTAACTATGGAGCACTTCAGTAAACAGAGTTTGTTAACAGTCGTCAAGGGCCCGACCACAGGCCTACTTTCAAACCAGGACCGCTCGGAACATATAGTTACGTCACCAACCATACGGAGAATTGGGGTGGATATGCTGTCAGACCTCACTAACTGTAATCAGTTGATAGGAGTCGGGTCAATCAGAAAACGGTGTGGTGATTCTGGCGCCTCTGCTTGTGTTGTGTTTTGGTTTTTTGTTTCAAGGTTAGTTTTTCTCTCTTCTTTCTTTTTTTGTCGAGTTGTCTGTGCTAATCTCAGAACCTCTTTGTTTTGTTTTCTTTTCTTTATGATATTTTCAACATACATCTGAGCACCATTTCTATAGCATCTATCAGCCATTGTTAGTGTAGTCTGGTTGTAAAAATGCTGAAATGAACTTTAGCGGGAAAAAAGTAAAGGAAAATTAATTTTTGGTTTTTCTGAATCAGCATACCCTATAGTGTCTCAGAAAAAAAAATCCCCATGCCTAGGGC
>NW_022723731.1:20906-21633 GCF_011630105.1 Anneissia japonica
ATATACGACAAAGTGGACATACTCACCATTCACTAGCAGGTGAATCCACACGCTAAATATTGGTGGTAAGTAGAAGTTGTCCTCGGTCTTCGTCTGTGTATATCGTTCTCCTGGTTTTCTCCGCACTCCGTGCGGGGTTCCCCATGGGGTCTTCCACGGGTGCGTGGATTCCCCCCGGTGATTGGCTGCAACGTATAGATGACGTAATTCACAACCAATCACCGGGGCAGCGGCACATCACTCGTCCCACTTTTATTTTTTAGAATTCCTCTCCTGGCTTCCCCATCACAGTTGTTTTTATTTTTTTTTGTTGGGGAAAAAGAAAACACCAAGAACCGATAAACTAATGGGATTGTGGTGAATCCCATAATTTCGGAAAAGGATGCCAATAGGGGACGACAAAAGTCCCGAAGCAGGATTGCTAGCGGGGCCGGCTCCCATGGGTAGACCGGCCGCCTGTTCCAACCAACATGCCACACAAAAATAATCTCAGCGGGAAAAGCAGCACCATAGAAATACAACTTAAACGCCCAGGATAAATTTGACTATCCCAATTGGGTCTTGGATTTTAAAAACAAGACAAGTCAACCTGCCCGAAAACATTAGCTGCTCTAGAATAGAACAGTGGCGAATGAGAGGACTAAAGGTCCAACCTACAAGAGGGAGGCGATGGTGAACCTCCAATTTTGGGGTGTGGAGGCAATTTGTCCTCCACGAGCTTTTGGTG
>NW_022723731.1:21780-27150 GCF_011630105.1 Anneissia japonica
CCATAACAACAACAGCCATTAGAAATGGAACATGAACTTGGAACTTTTTGTTTGTTTGTTTGTTTCTTGCTACTGCAGGGCCGGTTCCCGCAGGAACAACGGCCACCACAGCAGTCCTTACAGGCGGTCCGACGGCTAGAGCGGATCGCCCGAGCGCTCGACCAGGCATCGAAGATTGTCGAGCGCAAGCTGCAATACCCAGGCCGCGCGCTCCCAATCTGCGCGCTCCCGGCTCTCACAGCTTCTAGATGCCGCGACCACTCTGAGGAGTCGTTGATGGCTATTATACGCCTCCTGCAGCGCTGCTTTCACATCATCCTCAACCGGTGGTGGAACAGGTGCTCGTCTGGGCAGAGCCTGAAATCCAACCACGGACGGAACACAACCGGCGGCCGAGTAGGCGACAATCCCTAGACCGATGGCTCTGCTCCCTGTGGAGGTTGCCAGAAACCGCCCACGACCGCTGTATGAATCAACCACTGATGTAGGTCGGGTCGCGCTGCTGCGCTGCAACGCGGCATCGACAGCGTCCCGACGCACCGGAGCCGCTGCTACGCTCGCGCCAGCAGAGCGCAGCAGCGGCTCTGCTGGCCCTGGCGTGGCAACACCCGCAACTGCGACGGCAAAGCTTGCAGGGCCAGCTCCCACAGGAGTACGGGCCGCTGCGACTGGGACATCCTGGAATCGGATATCCCGGCCTCCAAAACCTGAGGCCGGCTGACGTTTGGCCTCAAAGTGGCTTAGGGCAATTCCCAGGGTAGTTGGTTTACCCGATGTGGCCTGCCACGGGATCGAGCAGGTGTAAATACCCTGCTTGTCCGGGCCGGCCATCACCGTGGCGGGCCAACTTGCCCCTCCCAGGCCGTCGCTGGTGTACCAACGGGCGTCCCGGCTAAGAGGGGTCTCACCCTGGTCCCCGATACGTATGAGAAGTGTGGTGGTCCACTCCCCCTGACGGACCTTGGCCTTGAAAACCCCACGGTCGTCAATGGGCCCTGACTTGGTCAGGGTCACATCTTCCCAAAAGGAAAGAGTGGCCTCTGACGCTTGCTGAGGGAGTAGTGGGGGGTCCTGGAGTGATGGAGGGGATGATGCCAACAGGAGGTCCTCGGCCTCCCCTATCTGCAAACCCTCCATGGCTGGAAGGTGGCCCCCGTGGGAGCCAGACTCCACAGCTGCTGGCATTTCAGTGCCTGCCTGAGGGCCAGCCCCCGTAGGAACTGACTCACCAGACGGCTGGTCCTGGGGGATGGTGAGGGGACTGAGCCCGCCTCGCCCACCTCCATAGGCTCATGTCTTCTTTTCGGTCATTATCTGTAAGACATAATAATTAAGAGTAGGTAAGTGAGGGTGCGCCTCCGTGGGTGACTGGGCCAGCAGGTGATTGATAAACGGCCGGGGAGGGGGAAGCCGCAGCTGGACCCCCACCAACCGTTACCCCACCCTGCTGAGCACAGGGATCCCTCCACAACAGGGAATTGGGTGCAAAATCTACATCCAGGCAGCGACAGTCTAGAGGGTCCTATACCGCCTGTTGCAGTTCGCGCAAAGTCCCAATATTCCCTGCAGTTTTCTTAAATTGGATAAGGCGCGAGATCATTTCCGGGGTAAATTCCTCCGAAAAATGACTACGCTTATTAGCATAATTTACCGTAAAGGTAAAAGCTAAAGTGTCATCGACGACTGGAGCCATAGAGTTCATCTGTAACAAATAGAAGGACGCCATTCAATAGGAACGCATGCAAGAAGCGCACCCGGCGAACAGGAAACCCACTGACGATCCCAAAGCCACAACCCAGATGGTAAAAGGGTACAGCTATCATCAACAAGGCCAGGGATACACTAACAGTTGGGACCCTACCCGCCAAGTCACAACACTAACTAAAAATACGATCCTAACTAGATAGGTACAAGCCTACACAAAACTAACACAACATGTTTATAATAATAAGACTACACACATGCGGAAGAGTATAGAACATACAAGATCATGGTGAAAAATAATGACACATGACACGGAAAAATATTTTATTCAAAGAATAACAGCATATACAAGACATATGATAATGTACAGGCATTCCTGCACTAACAAGAATTAGCGAAATATGGCGGCCGTGGTTAACGCTGGGAGCGCACTCTCCAGTCAAAACCTGGCAGCCACAGCATATACGAGACATATGATAATGTACAGGCATTCCTGCACTAACAAGAATTAGCGAAATATGGCGGCCGTGGTTAACGCTGGGAGCGCACTCTCCAGTCAAAACCTGGCAGCAACCATGCTAAAAATAACTGCTGAATCTCCCCAGTCATCAACCAATCAGAAAACAGTATCTAGCTACGTAATCCCCCGTATCGAGAAAAACAACAGACCTGGACACTGCCGAGCGAGAGCAGTGAGCCAGTGCGCTGCAATGATTGGCTAACGCTGGAGTGCCTAGGTCGTCACGTGACACGAGCACGAAGACGATCATTAGTCTAAAGTTGCGGTTACAGTGGGCAGGCCACTGCCAGCACCCCCACTTCCGATATCGTTCCAAACTACGTACTGTAAAATGAAAATACTGTATACGTAGCCAGGCCCTATGCCTACGATATTTTTTCAAAGAAATTTTCTAAAAATGTTACTGTAATTTGCCTGTCGAATTACATTACCCGGTAGTCTGAAATCACTATTTTGGGCCATAAAGACTCCCCCTGTATTTTTCAACCACCACACAAATTTGACGCAACCGTACATATAAGTATGTATGTTATAATGATATGTATGTGTATATATATACATATATATATATATACATTATAACATATATACATACTTTTATAAATACATATATACATATATATACCTGTCTCTTATACACATCTTAAACTTCAACACGTCTACTTTATTTCAATACATAACACAGAGTAAATCCCGCCTCAAGCGGTAATACAAATGTAGTGTGGCACGACGCACCTTGATACTACGCGCGCGCTACTATCCAGGGTATGGTTATTATGGTTACCAGTTCATGTAATAGTAAACAGTTTATGAATATCACAAATACAATCGTACACCTCTATAGGGACACCCCTATTAGGTAACGAGAGGAAAGATATCTGTCAACAACACTGCCATCCCCTATTAAGAGGACACAGTTACTAAGAGGGCGAGGACACTTTCCGAATGTGCCAAATGGTCAAATCAATACATATTTAACGCCTATATAATTACAGTACTCTTAAAATGATTGAAATTTATATTTTTACACCTTTTGAACAATAAACTTAATTATCAAACTAGAATGCTTTCCTTGTTAATAACTAGAATGGACATTAAAATATTAATAGCCCTATTCAGGGGACACCACTATTAAGGGTTGCACACTTTTTTACTTCCTATGCATGTAATGCAATAGGAACTATTGCAATCACTCTTGCTATTTCCTATGTTTTTTATTGTGTGTAGTGTGTGTAGTGTGTGTGTAGACATTTATGCAAATGCGCATGCGTCAAAGAAAAGTTTTCCGACATTTTGTTTTACATCGCGATGCGAAGATCGATGTGAAGTTTCTGAAGGGTTCAGTCAAGGCTCACGCTAACCGACCGAAATGTCGGCATGAATGAAACTATTTTGGTTTTACGGCAAAAAAATCATCTGCTGTAGGCATAGGTATTTTGAAGAAGACCTAAAATAAAACTAAAATGTTTTAATACTTGCTGAAATACATCGTTTCTTAAACAGAAAGGTCCACTGATTAATCTCAGATAAGAAAGTATAATACATACTCCAAGTATTGAAATACACGCCATCGTGTTGGGATTCAATATTTCGACATTAATTATGTCATCATCAGGAGAAATACACGCCATCGTGTTGGGATTCAATATTTCGACATTAATTATGTCAATCATCAGGAATCATTCCTGATGATGACATAATTAATGTCGAAATATTGAATCCCAACACGATGGCGTGTATTTCAATACTTGGAGTATGTATTTTACTTTCACATCGTTTCTTCGTTTAGATCTCCATTTTTCACTAAGTCCATGCGACGTTTTTTTTCCCTGTTGTATACGTATGAGTAGTCATATGAAGCTACTATATCCCCGACAGTTGGCTGTGCAGCAATGTACCCTTTGAATGCAAACTGAAAACAGGTGAAAATATAAAGGCAGCCGACTGTCGGGTACATAACGACTATCTAGCTTTCCACAAAAACGTGAGGCCTTACCTAGGCCTGACACAAAAGTCACGCTTCGCATGCCATTGACTGAAATTTTTAACAAAATTTAAAACAAGAAATTAAAATGGACATTGAGTAAAAAAATATTAAATATAATAAATTAAATATGTATCACTCAGGCATTAATGAACTTGACCTAAGCCTTGTAATTAATATTAATTAATAATAACAATAATATTAATAACAATAATATTAACAATAATAATAATAATAATTATAAATAACCATATATAATTTCGCCATTAATTAACTTAGCCTAAGCCTTGTAATCAAATACTATATTAGGCCTATAATCCAAACTCCCTGCCTTAACTTTTAGTTATTCCACGCGGACTCAGGTCAACTCGGCCCCAAGTCAACACGGCCCCATGTCAACCAACCCCAAGTCAACTTGGCCCCAATTTTATATTATTATTATTATTAGTTATTCTATATACCTTTGTATAATTTTTATTAATATAATTTTAATATTATTTTTATTAATGCAGTTTTAATTATTGTAAGTGCATGTAAATGAAACGAAATAACAAAGGCAACGATATAAAAACACTTTCATTTTGGCTTTGCATTCAAATCTCTTGGTAAATATTCAATAAATACCGTACACAGTAAATTGGGGCCGAGTTGACTCGAATTCGCCATGACAGGTTAAACATGGAGGAAAATTATATAATTTTTTTCCTCCATGGGTTAAACAATTATCCAAAACCGCGGCCAACTAAAAAATAAAAATGTTCACAGTTTGTAACTCAAATTCAAAATAGGGCCTAACACATTTTATTATTCGTGCAGCGAAATCAAATAATACATATGTCGTTTTAAACGACTCATTATATTAGAATGGCAATGTGTTTTTTTTCCAAAATCAGACAGCGAGCAGCAATCCTGTATCTCAGAAGTTTTGTAGACGTTTATCTTTGGTTGATGACCTTTTGACCTCCAGAATTGCGATTTTCGAGTCGAGTCAGTCGAGACAACCCGAGTGGAGTTTCATGGAAATGTTTCGTACGGGGAACAAAATCGCGCCCGGGGCATAGATCGTGTACGTTCTTGATAATCGTAATGAAAACTTTGGGTGATAGACGATTGGGCCAAACTGGTGTGGACGATCGGACCCAAGATATTTTCAAATAAATTG
>NW_022723732.1:0-798 GCF_011630105.1 Anneissia japonica
CGGTTCAGCGCACACACAGTGGCTACCACCAGATTAGCCGACTGAGCTAAGCTGCTCTCTCGATAGTACAATTAATGCAAGGCATGTTTCAAGACACTTCTTCAAGTGTGTTGGTAGGTGGATATTTTGCTTTTAAAACCCATGTCAAAGGTTCAAATCCTCTATAATAAGTCAAGATATTCTTGTCATAACTGTATCAGGTTTAAATTTATGGATTTAACATTTAGTGTATTTGTGTGTTTAAAAATAGATTTTTAAAATGTTATTATTATAGTACTCAAATTTGTTTTAAGCCTGTGAGAGGTGTTACTGGCAGCACAACTACTCAAAATTCATTGTATTGGAGAACCTGTGAAAACTTAATGACCCACTGCCAAAAAAAATTGAAATATCTATAAAATTTTAATATAATGGAATCAATGCAACATAGTATATTTCTAACCAAAAAAAAAACCATTTAAATTATGATTACAGTATAAAGTTCTATTTCAAAATCATTACATCAAGTACAAATTCATTTTATTTTATTTTATTTCAATCTATTTTACAAGCAGGCAAACACATACTATCGACTACAAACTGTTTGTATTGCTTAGTTCTGTAGCAGCCACCCTGTGTAATTGACTTCTACTGGGCAAACATCATTCATAATGCAACATAAGTTAAGAAAACAGACAGAACATTTTATACCAATTAAAGAGCATACTAATCAAAGTCAGTATTCTTCCTACAGAATATTGCTAAAAGATGGGACAAAACATTATTTGGAACAATATTACCTTTTGGGCAAATAGGACA
>NW_022723733.1:0-747 GCF_011630105.1 Anneissia japonica
CATCCAAACCTTGTGATAGTGATTGAATCATATAGTATAGGACTCACTTGGTATCTCAGTAAAAAAAATCATGTTACATTCTTAACAACCTAATTTGGGGATAAAAATGGCTTTTTTACCCAAAAAATAGATTCTGATGAACAAAAAATATTTTTTTTGAATAAGAATGAGAAAGATTTCTCGCTATCTACGAATCAAAATTTTCCCAGACCCAACTTTTTTTTTTTGGATTTATTGATTCATATAAATAGAATATATAGATTACTCAATGTATGTATACACACATAAGGCCTATTTACTGTACATGTATTGGATTCCATGTATTTTTAGTTTCACCCGAGATATGGAGTTTATATGCTTGTGATGCCCGCCTGGAAAGGATGCTAGCCCAAGATGGGAGTACGATACAGGCAGTACTGTAGTTTGTGATATATTTTTGAAGGTGCTCTAGGATAGTACCATGTATAAAAAAACAAGGAAAACAAGCAGATATGGTGAAGTTGGAAAGTCAATGGAAACTAAGGGAATGCTTTGAACATTTGTTTGAATGTAGTTTTTTAAATGGGCTTAATTAGCAATTGGTACCAATATGATTGGAGATGTTTTGATTGATGCGCATTCAATAATAATAATAATAATTAATAATATTTAATAATAATAATAATATTCAAAAATTTCTTCAAGCATTAAATCTAACCTTCGTACAATAATTTTCCTATATAGTGTACTATGCAGAGCTCTACTAAT
>NW_022723734.1:0-758 GCF_011630105.1 Anneissia japonica
TTTTTGTTTCCTTATTGAGATTGTCTCCATGGTTGTTCTTTTTATTCCATTTTGATTATTTTGGTATTGTCCCAGTTCGGGACGTGGCCAAGATCCACCATATGGTCGGTCAGTGAGGCTGATTAATAACATCGACAAAAGCTCGCAGTAAGTTTACATCAAATCGTGCTTGGTTTATTATCGATTAAAAAGTTCTACAATCATTATAAGCAAACCAGATGAAAATATTCAAGTTCTTATTTTTGTTGTTTTTATCGATACATCATCATCATCATTATCACTATTAATATGTATAAACTTCATAGGAGTATATGAGCACTGCGTTGGTGGGCAGTCATTCATTTTTAACCAGGTTTAGATATCAAATAAGAGTACCACATACTCTGGCCTTAAATTTGTCAAAGATGGGAGCAGCTCAGCTCAATCGGATAAACTAGGGGTAACCAATGTGTGTGCACTGGAACGTGGACATCTCTTGGTCCCTGGTCCTAATCCCATTACATTATGGCCCATGTGCATATTAAAGAACGCAGTATACACTTCTCAGTAAAGAGGAGGGGATTACCTCCCATTGTACTGCCTAATCAACACCATAAGGACCCCACTGGAAATAAGTCTTTTTCAGACTTCCGTGGGTTGTCTCTTGGTGTTTACACTGAATATATACATCCATCCAATGTTGTAATTCGGTGTAAAGTTAGGTATTACACAGGCAGATGGTATCTGAGAAGAACGGACACTTTTCATTGTTGTATTAG
>NW_022723735.1:0-728 GCF_011630105.1 Anneissia japonica
AGCACCCCGTTGCCGAAGCCGACGGCCGACAGGAAGCAGTAGTGCACCACCGCAGGAACGGAATCAGGCCCGAATTCGACGGGGACGTTGATTATGGCAAATTTTACCATAACGAGCGGTAGCACGCAGTTGCAGACGAACGTTCCTGCAAAATTCCACACACGACTTTTCACGTTGGTCAACGTCCACATGTTATACACATCTAGATGTGTATAAGAGACAGGTACGGTGCAGTCATCTCCGTTCCGCAACTTCATGTCGAAATTGACGTTCGTCGACCGCGCTGGATGTTCCCAATCCGCTCAGAAGCAGCAAAAGGTAATTTCCCAACAGACACGAGAACGTCGACTCCATCGTTCTTTCGTCCACCGAGCGATCGTCTGCCACCGTCGTCCGCAAAGCTACGGCCATCGCCGACAAGATTACGACGCCGACTGTCGTCATTATACTGACGGCGCTGTCGACCATGGCGTGTCTCGTGTCAATCGTGAACACGTCGGAGTATCGTTTTCCGAAATACATTTCCAAAATTCGGAAAAACAGCACAATGCCAAATCCGTTGTAGGCGAACGATAGCGTCGCGCAGTAGACTGGAAGAGGTACGTCCAAGTTATTCATCTCTCCGTGTGTCTCTTTGTCTTTTTTTCCCTTTTACTACATAAGCAGAAAAAAGTAAAAGACACTTGGTAACGAAAAGGTTTTGGTTTCGAATGATTTATTTCCCAACA
>NW_022723736.1:0-1789 GCF_011630105.1 Anneissia japonica
GTTTTTATACAATATTTACTATTACAGACCAAATATAAACAGTCCCTCCCTCATCAATAAAAAAAAAACAAAAGCAAAATAATCTATTGTTCCGATTAAAAAAAAACAAACAAAAAAAACCCCACCCTCCCTCATCAATTTAAAAAAAAAAAAGAGTAATATCTAATCATTTTTTCTATGTGCCCTTATGAGAAAAAAATTTAAATACGAATTTAAATGTGAACAAATTTCTGAGCCTACAACATTAACTTGGTGGATAAGATTGTATAGTGGTATCAATCTCTTTGTAAATTCAATTCTATTACTTTCTTTGGAAAGCAATATGGAAAAATATATATTTCAGGAATGATACTGAATATGCTTTCATTTTCCCACCCAGCACCTTTAATAAATATAGATTTAGCGCTTTAAAGAAATTTTTTTTGAATAATTATTATTAATATTATTAAAATACAGAAAGTTCAGTGGAACCACATAATATAGAGCTGACAATGACTATGTCCTAGTCCACATATCAAGCGCCCTGAGCATCTTACATTAGATGCATATGTGCGCTAACATAAAATTACACTATTATTATTATTATTATTATTATTATTATTATTATTATTATTATTATTATTATTAACATTTACAATATATCTCAGTCAGATTGCATGATTTAAACCAACTAATTGTTGTTAAACATACTGTAGGTGTTCTCAGTATAGAGCCCATCCAAAGTCTCCCCAGGTACTTAAACTATAATAAATATTTAACAAAATGATAATAACAAAAATCAATGTATTTTTATGATTGATTGAGAAATAAAAACGACTTTGAGAGTGAAAAACTTACCCCATGTTGGGACAGGAACATAAACCAAAGTGCTATGAAGATGTCTTGAAAGAAAATCAGCACCAAGACGAATTGCACCGGTGCCACTCAGAGCTTGGAATCCCATGGTCTATTAGGAAAGCAATACAACAAAGTATGTTGTTATTATATCATATAGCATATCATACATAGATATCCATATCCATACGAAAAATGGCTTTATTGCCATCACTAGTATCGTAATCAACATCATCATACTGTAGTCACTGTCATCATTATCATCACCATCTTCAATACCAGCACAACTCTGCCACCATTGTCATCGTGCTTGTTTTTATCGTAATCATCATCATTTTTATTTATTTAGTGTTAGGCACTAGGGCCAAGGATATACAGTGAACTAAATCTCTCTTCAAAGTGGCAATCCCATTACAAGACAACAGGGGCCGTATGGGCCAGTACACCGGGGTAACCCCCTACTTATCTCGAAGAAGGATGTACTGGGGACTTTAAAGTGCACATGAGGCAATTGTGTACACTGATTTATAGTTCTTATATGAGAAGCATTGTTCCACCTCCAGAACCATAGGCGAGCGCGTCGTTCGAACCAGTGCCGATATTAAAGCTGTAGGTTGTGGCGTCTCTGCCACAACTGCTCAGTTATTCAACTCGCCATTAATGACATACTGGTAACCACAAGGCTAAAAAAGCTTTAAAAAAAAAAAATTTGCTCCTTCATAGTGGAAACAAAAATTGCAAAAAAAGCTAACCCTAGATCTTCAAGATTTTAGGGAGTAATACAATGTCTTTATTTTTTATCAGTCTAATCATCATCTAAATTGGCTGGTCTTCGGTACTTTTGAACAAAAAACATGTATATGTTTGTGGATTCTTTGCCTTGAAATTGTTTAGGGAGCGTCGCCAAATTATCCTACCGCGGTAAGCCTTAATCTACCGCACCGCGGTAGACACA
>NW_022723737.1:0-645 GCF_011630105.1 Anneissia japonica
ATTTCTTTATTCATTTATTTACAGGACTACATTCGTTGAGAGCTATGCTACGCGATGTATTATTGACCTTTATTAAAACACTGTATTTACCTTTTTTTGATGATTTATTATATATAATTTAACAGTGTTAACGGCTATCTTGATTTATATTATATATATATATAACCTAATTTGAATGTTACATATATAATATTATATATATATGTATATATATACATATATAATGTATATATATATATATATATAAATCATCAAAGAAAGGTAAATACAGTGTTCGAATAAAAGACATAATAATACATCGTGTAGCATTGCTCTCACCGAATGTAATCCTATAAATAAATGAATAAAGAAATTGTGTAATGAAATGCTTCTGGTGGGACTCGAACCTGCGACCTCTCGAACCTGCGACCATGGTTGAACAGATTCAAATACCACCAGATACACTTCATTACACAATAGGTACGGCTAAAAACAAATACCATAGTTGCTCATAGTTATATATAATATAAATCAAGATAGCCGTTAACACTGTTAAATTATATATAAATCATCAAAGAAAGGTAAAGAGTGTTCGAATCTTTGGTCATTTATATATAATATAAAAGTGTTAACGGCTATCTTGATTTATATATATATATATATACA
>NW_022723738.1:0-730 GCF_011630105.1 Anneissia japonica
GGATTTTTTTTTTTTTTTTTTTTTGCTGACTTAGGTCTAGATTAGGCCCTAATGTGTAGGCCCAAGCCAAATTTTTAACAAAGGCTATAACAGACACTAAATTTTACATAAAAGATTTGTTTGTACAATATTTATTTTAATAAGCATTTTGGTTCCGTAGGCAAACTGCTGCAGTGCTAGGCTAGGCCTAGGCCTATGCCATGTGGGCCTAGATAGCCATACTTACTACTAGCTAGGGGTCTAGGCCTAGTTAGGTAGTACTTAGGCTAGGCCTAAAACATCTGCCAATTAAAGCGTAGGTCGTAACCTATTATTTTTCTTCATAGTACTTTATTATTATCATATTTAAAACATTGTTTATTATCTAAAAAGAACCAAATACAAACATGTACGCCTATGATCAAATTTTCCGCGATTTCTGTCAACAAGCACAATGTGTGAGGGAAACTATTTTTTTCAGCAGAATAAGAAAACACACTTGGTGGCCTACTTCACATCTTGTTCCCTGTGCTGAAGATGAAAAAAACGATCGTTTTTCCTCTATAATTCAGCTTTTTTTAGTCGATTTTCAGCACTTTCTAACCAAAAAAAAAAAAAAAAAAATGAGAGGCGGCTAGAAAATCAGGGTCGGGCGGTGACGCTAAACAAGTAAATAATTTTTTGTTGGCCTTATTGATAAAGTAAAGAGTATCTTAATAGATACAGTAATTCCTACCTACAAAATACATAT
>NW_022723739.1:0-534 GCF_011630105.1 Anneissia japonica
GCTTGCTGTTTGTTGTTGCAATGCAAATTGAGTAGACTGTTATTTTTAGCATCGAAAAAGTTTTTTCATAATATAAGGTCATGATGTTATCTCCAAGCCAGCTTGGTAGGTGAGAGCTAAGTATATTGAGCTAAGTATATTGTTGAAAAACCAGTTACCTGTATTTCTCAATTGTTACTTTTGTAACAATCCGATGTCTAAGATGTTTATACGATGTATTTCAGTCATAATAATTACAGAAGTCTTGGCTATTTTATTGAATTGGAATGTTTACAGCCCTAGAATGCTAGGCCAACAGAGTCAGCCAAGCATGTTTCAGAGCCATTGTTTTATTGTTTTACTGGCTATAGTGAGGCTCCTGCCCTGCAAGGTTTTTGTAAACACTTGCATCCTGTAAGGCCCGGAGGACAGCTTAGGAAATTTGGTAAATCAAGGATTCCGTATACAAGCAATCACTCTTCAACATTCTAGCTACTTCTTTCAGGAGACATTCACATAAACCCTGGGCCAGATAGGCATAGGCCTACGTCTGTT
>NW_022723741.1:0-560 GCF_011630105.1 Anneissia japonica
TCTTCGCTTTTAATTTGACGTGCGTTCGTTGTGCAGTTGATTTCACTTTACTCAATAAACATTAATTATCACCAGAACCTTAATTTCAGTCTCTTTGTGAATTTATTTGATGCCTCTGTGACAGTCAAAATGAAAAGATTGAGGGCTCAATCTTGTTTTGACTGACAGAGGTCACGTCACATTCTCTCTCTTGTCATCAGGTAGACTTGCCACAAGTCTCTTATTTTTTTTTTTCTCATTCTGGACAGCGCCACCAACGAGAAATTTAATTTAGAGACAGACGGAATAAGCGACTTGTAAAACACTGAAGTTAGACACCAGGATGCCAAAAGAATGACGTAATCTTATATTCCGTATTTGGATAAATGGGCGGACCGAAATAAACAATTTCAACCAATCGAATGTTCATATTTTTGGAGCCACGAAACTGAGTCACTCGCCGCTCGCGTCGACTAGTTAGGCATGACTATATTTAAATAGTCCCCTAATAAAACAGGCTTAAAATATTTAGAATAGACCCTAGTAAGACTAATTTTGGCAATGGCAAAAACAATTAAACC
>NW_022723742.1:0-528 GCF_011630105.1 Anneissia japonica
GTGCCTAGTTGTGCTAGTTTTCGATAGGAATTTCGCTAAAACGACGTCGATCCTCTTGATATATCGCAGTAACATGTCCCCATGTGTAATACGTTGATTATGTAATGTTATTTCGATTTTTAAAATTTTTTATATCAAATACACGTTCGCAAAAATTAGCGAGATGAACTTCTGTACACGCTGTGCCTATTCTTTTATACACATCTAGATGTGTATAAGAGACAGGTATATACCGTTGTATATAAAAAAAAAAAACACCCATGGATCGTGACGTGTGAAAAACCAACGGTCTAGTCTGAAAAATTTTCCCATTGGTCCAAATATCTGGGTCCCATGACGTCACGACCCACGTGATTTTTGTCCTATCTTTTAACACTGGGCCCTATTCTTCAACACTGGAAAGGATAGGAGCCAGTGATGAAGAATAGGACTTTCTCGAAAAACTCAAAATACACCATGACGTCTTTAATAATCTCTTTTTTAGATCGCTTCTTTCGATTTCCCGAATTGTTTCGTTGCTTTCATTTT
>NW_022723743.1:0-1722 GCF_011630105.1 Anneissia japonica
AGCATCTTACATTAGATGGATATGTGCGCTATATAAAACTACACTATTATTATTATTATTATTATCTTCTTTTATGAAATGCAAAAACATGAAAATTTTCAAAACTCTGATTCTCAAACATTTTGTGTTTGTGGGAAATTAGACATTGTGTCAAACGGAGGGTTTGCACGAGCCAGTCACAAATAATAGTTTTGTATCATACATTTATGACAAAAAATATTTAAATTAACAGTAATGAGAACTGTCAATTCTGCAATCAATGGGTTTGGAATTCCTGGGTGTTGGTTTGTGTTTAAACACCAATGGTACACCATTTTCATCAGCTTTAAATACATCGTTTTGAAGCTAGCCTAGGGTTGGGTGGAGCCAAAACCAGCATCAATTTAACAAAAAATATTAATATTCCCCACATTACTATAAAACAATTGGTAATTTTCTGGAATCAACTGGAATATTGTCAAAGTTATGAGTAAAAGTATTTTAGGGCTTCTCTGTAATAAGTATACAAAACAACGAACTGCCACATTCTTCGTATGCTAATTTTTACTTAGTTTAACAGCGACAGTTTCATTACATTACAACCACATCGCCATGCATTGCAAGTTACTTTTAGTTAGGGCTGTCAGGTACTAATAATATACAGCACCCAAAGGCCTAGGCTAGGCCATGATGTAATTTAGAGATGACATCACAAGGATATCCCAGCCAGCAGAAACAGCTCCTTTCCTGCCTGGCCTTTATAGTCAGTTGGGACACCGATCGGTGGCCTAGCCTAGCTAGAATCGATAGATATTTAACCATATTCTAAAAAATCTAGTAGACCCTAATTAATACTTTCAGTGCTCTTGGAATATGCATTATCGATTTGCTTTTAACAACAACCAGTACCGTATTTCTTCAGTAGTAGTTTCTTCATCTGAACTCGAATCTTTTCTCCGCCGAAATTGTTTTCGTTTTGACGTCGACGCCATGTTTGTTTTAATTTGCCTCACTGATCCATACTTTTACCGGGCGGTAAAGAATCAACAGGCTAGTAACGAACACTTTTGGTAGTACAAAATAATACAAAACGCCTGGCACAAAAGACTATTATCTCGCTATTAGAAAACCAAACTTCGCAGTAAACTTTAAACTTAGTGGATGTAGTCAAGGTGGAGTAACTGAGGAAGGGTTTTCTTTGCTTTTTTTCAGCCTTTACTTTTAACTGGGAAAATTATTGCACTGTGAAGTTATGATGAGCTCTTATTTAGCCAATAAGATTGATTCATTAGAGTTTCCATTTTGTGACGATGTTAAAAAGTACGAACAATTGCTGAAGATTGGCCAAGGGACATTTGGGTGAGTACGATATCATCACAGTGTTCAATGGTTCAATGAATGTCAAGGAATTCGATCCAACTCGGCCACAAGTCAACTCGGCCACAGTCAACTCGGTCACAAGTCAACTCGGCCGCAAATCAACTCGGCCACAAAAAGTTCGGCTGCAGTCAACTCGGCCACAATAATATTGCTGTTATTATTGGTGTCATTGTTATTATTATTGTTGTTTTTATTACCGTTAGTTAGTTTTAATATTAGTTATTAGTCTTACAGTAGCATAACATTATGTTTGTTTAAATTTTTGCTGATATTATTATTGTTACCATATAAATAATACAAAATTCTCGATTTTTTTTATTCATATTATTATTATATATTAGTCTTAGTATTATTATTTTAATA
>NW_022723744.1:0-1152 GCF_011630105.1 Anneissia japonica
ATCTGATCCTTGATGTAAGGAATCAAGTGAGAGATGAAAGCATGGACGGCTGTAGTATCATGCTTTATACAATCTGAAATCATAACAACGCTTATGCACTTCAGTTCTCCTTCCACATTATGATATACTGCAAATGGATGCACTGTGGCTTGACTATTATCCCAGTAATAGCCCTGTATAGCATCTTGAACGAGGAAATAGTAGTTTTCAGCAAAATCTAATAAGATGATAGCTGTGTCTGGTTGTAAGGATTGCTTTAATGATTGCAAGTATGTAGACTGTGATGTGGTGATGAAGTGATGGCTCCGTAAACAATCAACAGCATTACAAACTGTTTCAATGTAAGCATGCACTGAAGTTGTGAGGGTAACCAATGCAGCTCTATCAGTATGCATCCATTGCTTGTAAGTTACATTGTCAATTATATCCACTTCATTGGCAGAAAACAAATCTGTTATAGTAAATGCTCAATGCATTCTTACCTGGACAATTTTCACAACATTGCAACATGCAATTGCGTTTTTCAGTGTTACACACTAGTTTACTGAGATAATCCTTGTAATCACACTTATCAGGAGAGACTGTCAGAAGTAGTTTCACATTTTGGTGCTGCTGACACACACATACAGAATGCATACCTGCAGTCTGCAGACTTTCATAGCGATCGAGATACACTTTATGATGATGGAAACATACTGTATGCTATAATCATCAGCCAATGTTAATCCACTTCTCCACTCGAGCAGTTTTTTGTCCTCATCTGATATCTGATTAACTGCAAAGAAGCCAGCATCGCCTCTCACAAAATTTTTCTTATGGCAGGAATCATTCAAATTTAAACCAATGCTGCATTTGGATAACTTGGATGATGTTCCCTCCATCGTGATGATCTAAATGTTGATATCTGAAGCATATATATTACAACACTATGCCTAATACAAATGTGTGTATAAAAGTGTGCTGCACCTTTAGACAAGATGTTCCTCTAGCTATCTCAAACTGAAATGACTCTTTATTACTTTGCAGTGATATGGACTGGATGAGATATGCAAATAAACCTATTTGAAAAACATGTCTGGACATGAGACAGGCCCGTAGCCAGGGGGGTTTTTTGGGGTTCGGGCGAACCCCCCTTTTTCAGCGAACCCCCCT
>NW_022723745.1:0-1478 GCF_011630105.1 Anneissia japonica
TTTACCTGCTTTCTTGTTTTTTTTTTTTATCGTGTCTGACGTCACGATGTTGATATAGCGCAAATGCCTAGACGCCCCTTCTGTGCATTATTTTCAGCCTGTTTGAACTTGAATGAGATACTTGCATATAAAGTGATTTTAAATTAAGGCATGGAATAACAGGAATAAAACAGGAAGTAGGAAAATGCAATATAAATTAAAACTTAGAAAATGCAATATAAATTGAAACTTAACAAAAGAGGAATCTGACAATGAAAGAAAAAAAAAATACTTGGACTCGAACTCGGGACCTTTAGCATACAGGGCGACTGCCATAGCAACGGAATCACTAGGAAGGAATTGTCGTGGTTCAAATATAAGGTAGAATCTGATTTTTATGGTGCTAATATCGCATGTGACTAGACTACTATTTTCACCTTCCTGGATCTTGAATGAGATACTTCCAACCGCAACTCGAACCCGGTATTTTTCGCATCCAGGGCGAACGTTTAGCCACTTGACTATGAAGGCATTTCGTTGATTCAGGCGCCAGGTAGAAAGTTTTTTCCATGTAGTGTGGAAACGTATAGTCGAAACAACAGGCCAATGTAAATAATGGGTTTGAAATGTTACGATTTTAAAAATACATCAAATGACGCTGACATTATTTTTTTAATTACTTTCACAATACTGTGTTTTTTTTTTTCAATACCAATAACACATGCAACAGTATTAATATTTAGAAAAGAGTACCAACATTTTTTGTTCTTTTTTTGATTGAACGTATTAAACTTGATTTATTAATTTGTTTATAATATAATGAAAATGAAACAATGTGTAACAGGAAATTCAGTTACAGACGAATAAAGTGTTATCTTAATTACAATATATTACGCTTATATTATCAAATTAAGATACAAAATTAAGAACCCAATAGTGCCAAAAAAGATATCACAAAATGCTACAAACACTGGAGCGGCTAGGGGATTCACCCCAACAACCCCAACTAGGGCCCTTCGCAGCCCCTGGCCCCCAGCGTATGGCTCGGGCCTTCAATCCCTTTGTTGCACCACTGATTCTTTGTAGTTCCGCAATTACAATTTTTGCACCCCACTGCCCGATGGGAACCTCCCTGCGCCCCTGAATACATGAAACAGGGAATGAACTTATTACTGCAAACGACTTGTGCACATGCCTCTTAAATGTAATAAAATCAAACAGAGTAGGCATTAAAAGGGTTTTTTTTCCCCATGCGTGGAAGTACGACTACAAGACCGTACTTTTTTCTTTAAAGTTCCATCCATGTGTTTTCTGATCCCTACATCAAAAACTATATTAAGCCACTGTTTCAAAAAGTGTATGTCGCTGGTTGTGGAGAATATTGCCATTGAAAAATAAGGTGGGTGGCATTTTGAATAGGGGATAACAATCACAAAAAAAAATGCTAAATGACTGGTCTTGTTCTTATGTAAATTTTCTTAATTCTCAGGTGTTCATCA
>NW_022723746.1:0-5514 GCF_011630105.1 Anneissia japonica
TGTACAACAGAATGATTTTAAAAGCTATAGGTGGATTCTGTCTGTTAACCTTTAATTTTAAAGAAAGTGTTTCCACATGTTTAATTGTCGTAATACTTCAAGTGATTCTGAAAGGGTTTCTGGAACATGGAGGTACCGAGTATAGTCTCCAGAGACTTCTATAGAAAAGAAAGTATGCATTGTTGCTTTAGGAGTAGAGAAATTAAGTACTTTGCTAGACAAGTCACACTAAAACTTAAAAGTAGATTATTTCTGAAGGTTTTGAGTAGATTCTAAAGATATATCCTCTGTACACAATGGAACAATTGAATTCCCGAGGCAATGTAGTGATTTTAGTTATAGTGTTACATTATAATCCCCGCCCAAAAACCTTGACTCAAAAATACTAGGTTTGTGTCCGGGAGGGAATGGTTTTTAATCATAATTTTGACTAGAGCAATCTGTGATCTAATAGGCTAAATAAATTATAAACAATTGTATTAATTGTTATTGTTACTATTTTTATATGGTCACAATAGGCTCTAACCAATTGTTAATAAGTTTATAGAATTTAATTTTGAAACTAATATATAAGGGTGGAAACAAGCTTTCCAAGGCAACACACCCTAAGATGCTGGAGTGAACTAAGCCTGGCCTAGCCTGGCCTGCCTAGCCTAGCCTGAGCTCATTCCTTCATGGTTTTAGACTGATTTAGTGTTTTTTTTTTTTCACTTTATCACGTTTTAAGCCTGTTTTCCACTAGGCAAATTTCGGAAATTGGAAGTCTCAGTCTGATTGGTTGCACATTTTTTCGCTTTGAAAAAAAGTCCAATAGAAATGCGCATGCCCATGAAACCGAAGCTTTCGGTTTGCACGAATAACTTTGCCTAGTTGAAAACAGGCTTTATGCAAAAAATAATGTCGTGTTGCCTGTTTATAATATATTTGAAATCTCTATACTTTTCTTCATTGATCTGTTGATATGGAAAATATATTATCATTCACGTTTTTAATTGAATGAACATGTGGTACCAAAAGCTTGTTTTATAAAAAATTAAAATATATAAATAAAAATTATATTAAACATCTGTTGGTGTAGAAATTATTTTATCATTTATTAAATTGAATGAACACATGGTAAATATATTAATTCAATCATCATTCAGGTATACCCAATATAGGGGACTATTACGCTACATTCTCCTTTCGGTCATGACTAGGTAATGCCCTACTAATTCCCTTCCAATTAAAGACCCTCCAATTAAAAACCCTCCAATTAAAGACCAATTTTCAGTGGTCCCAAATTAACAAATGTTTTTTAGCTTTATTATTCTAGAGACTAAAGCTAATTAAGATCCTTTTCGTCAAACTCCAAAAATAAATCAAGGTAAACCAGCTTAATTATTTTACTATCAGTTCAAATTAATTTATTCTAAGAAATAGAGACTAAAGCCATTGAAGACCGTGGAAAACTTGGTCCCAAAACTGGTCTTTAATTGGAGGGAAACCTGTTTTAAAAATTAGCTTCAGATTTGACCTAGCGAGTGACGGTTTTGATAACTTTATAATTGTTTATGATTACAATTTTTTCAGGTGGTGGCGTAAAGCGGACGCTTTCAGGTCTGAGCGGCAATTCACAGTTACATTTACCGTCTGCATTAAGTTATTTACCACACATCAATGGTAAGCCTGAGAGCCTTCAGCCTGCATTTCAACTCTCACAGGGCATTTCTGGAGGTAAGTTTAAACTTAAAAAGGCAGATCTTACACCTATGACTGCTACCTGGGGCCTCCTTATTCTTTAGTTTGTTGTCCTGGTTCTTCTTGACAAAAGTGTGAAGGCAAGCAGGCAAGCTTTATTTATTTATCTGAAGATTGGTTTCCATACAATTGCTACGCGCTATCGCCGACAGCTTTTGGCAATGCTGATTGGTCGGTCGAATTGGGGAGCCTTCCCCATTGCGTTGGGGACTGCTACGCCGTACAACAATTGCTATCAGCGTAGCAATTGTATGGAAACTTAACTTAAATGTCAATCAGATGAATGTCAAAAACACTTTGCGACTCAATACACACATCGCATAGACATAAGGAAATACTTTTATTAAACTAGAAATTGCAAATTGCAAGTGAAGTCCTGCGAAGTACAACAGCATATAAATGTTCTTCGAACAAAATTATTTATGCGAGTCAAGTGAAAATAATGAATAATAAAAATATAACAAATAACATGAGACACGACACATTGTCTATAATTAGAACACTTCTTATTGGGTAACAAAGTCGTAATTTTTCATTTTTGTCAAAAAGTGTCTATAGTGGTGAATTATGGTTTAGGTTTTTTTTAAATAAAGTTTCAAAAATTTCTATGTATGTGGAAAATGTAGTTGATTACCAAAGGTTACAATTTTTATATTGAAGACTGCATGGTCTAGGAAGTGTACTTTTTTTAATGGGGCAAGTTTCCAAGGGCGGGTTTTCTAGGGGCGAGTTGACTGCCAAAGAGTGTTGCCAAAGTGCGAGCCAGTGTGTTATTTGATCACAAGTGCGAGACATCGCAAGTGCGAGACAGCCAGCCATGACGTCACGACAATAGATACGAGACGTTACTCGAGTTGTGCTAGGTATCAGCTGAGATTTGTGGAGTACAATTCAAAAAACAACGGTTTAATAATGAATTATTGTGATGTTAAATAGACAATGTTAGCTATCAAGGAGCGACGTCATTTTTCATTTGGACCTTCGTCCCTTCAAGGCTAGGCTTATACCATCCTAGCTAGTCTAGGCCTAGAGTAGGATAAGGAAATGTCGCCTAAAGTAATTGATTTTACCCAGCAGAACGAAAGAAGGAAACTCCGCTTTTCAGTCGTCTTAGCCACTTTTTTAATGTTAATTTCAGTTTACACATTAGTATTACATTCCATAGGATATGTTTAAATCAATATCACTGATATCAAAGTAGACAATACTAGTATAGTAGTACATTGTCAAGTTTAATTGTACAGCTGGTGGTTGGAAAATTACATCACTTAATACTCTTATGCCCATATATAGTCATGATTTGCCTATATATGGTCATGATATGATGTCATCATGACCATATTAGGCATGTCATGTTTTTGTCAAATATAATTTCATAGTCTGGAGAGGCCTTCTCTCAAATAATTTGTCATTTTGTTAAATATTCTAGCTTTGCATTGTGTTTAAATATTCATAAATTTCATTCTTTTTTTCTAAAAATAGAATTTCAATCCTAACCTCTTTTATAGATGTTGTCCATTTAAATCTTCCAGTATAATACTTTAAACCAATTTAGCTTGAAGTTACCGTCTCTTGGTAGTGAAGCATTTATGTTTTATAAATTTTCAATGTCATGTATTTCATGTATTTATGTTGATGTTGGTGAGAACATGTTAATTTGGTAATTGTATCTCGGAGAATCTGGGAATGTTTTCTTTTTTGTTCTTTAACTGAAAATATTAATTGAATGAATGATAGTTTGATTGATTGATTAGTTGGTTAATTAATTTGTTCTTAGTTGATTGATTAGTTAACACATGCTCTGCCTCTTTAGTTTCTCTGCACGTATATAATATTATATGTTTATAACTATGTATAAGTTAACATAAATACTTCATACACAATACATTCCAAGCGCATAATGGGAACTGCCAAAAAAGTACAGTAGACCTATACTGTATTAGAAAATTACCTGGTTACCTGGGTAACCTTCCCTCCCTTCCTACCCTCTCCGTGATCTTTTGGATCTCTAGAGAATGAAGACGATTGTTAGGGAGATGGTTCGTTCGTGGTGCCCTGGGTCGGACATTTTTTTTCCATTTTCGAAAGGGTGTTCCATTTGGGAATACTTCCCTGGATAAACCGACTGATTGCCAGATTAGCAGGGGAAAAGAGGAGGCAGGCGTGGTTTTATGAATGTTTTTGCCCTACCTGATGTATAATCGTACTGAAAGCTCAGTACAGAAAGCAAGTGATTAGAGAACATACCGAACATTCAGTACGATAACATATTGTATGTTGGGTAGGGCAAAAACATCATTTGTATTATTTCTTCTGATGCAAAATGCCATCGGAATTACCCTGGTCTTATTAATCATTCTCGCTCTTTCTTTAAGAAAAAGAAATTATAGCACAAAAAAAAATTGCACAATTTTCTAAAGCTTTGTCCACACTATCAAATTTTATGTGACAAAAAATGCCCATGTTGTATGGGTGCACTACACAAATTGTCACTTAAAACTTGGTAGTGTGGACCAATACCTTTTTAAATGCATCTTTTGTAATTTTTCCAAGACTTTGGGAACAACTTCCAGTACAAATTCAGCAATCCTCAACCATTTCTTATTTCAAAGCTCAACTAACTAAATACTTGATAGCAAGATACTGATTTGTGTTTTTCTGTTTTTATTTTGAATATTCCTTGTTTTTACAAATTTAGTACCTTTCTTTTTTACAGTACAAAAATTCTGAGTAAATTTCAAATGAGGATTTCTAAATTTGGTTAAGTTCTTAATTTTGTTAATTAAGTTTATTTTAAATCAGTTTTACTTTTTTTTATGTTTCTCTTTTGCAAAGGGCAGTTTGGGCTCGTGCCTATTCCTTGCTCCTGGCAAGATTGTACTCTTACTTTGCCAAATAAATATTATTATTATATTAAAGCTATAAGCTTTGTTGATACTATCAAATTTTATATGACAAAAAATGCCCTTGGTGTAATATGACATTATCATGCCCATATATGAGAATATCATGCCCATATATGGGAATATCATGCAAATTTGTCACAAAGGTTGATAGTGTGGGCAGAGATACAGTACCATCCAGAAAACATTAACCCTCCGCACGCATTTTTTCCGCATATGAAAATCGTGTGACACGCAGTTAATTAGCTAGTAATAGGACCACCCATACGCAGTCAACCGTTACGGCATTGAGTAATTCATGGTTTCAACGAACTGCCTAATGATTTTTACGTTCAACAAATTGGTCTGTGTTGTTTATCAGCCAGACAAAGGACAGAGCCTGTCTTTATTTCGGAACAATGCAACTGGGAATAAACTTGATACTTTCATGGATATGCTGGTATATCCACAGGCATCTGAAGTATTTTGTTAACTGTAGGCCTACATACAGTATTTTCCGGTTTATATGAAGATTAAATATATATGTACAGAAATATAAATTGTAGGCCTACGTCATTGTAGAAATTCAAGAAGATCAAGTATCTCTTTTATTAGTCGATCAATTAATGGTTGTGAATATTATGAGTTTGAAACCAAATATAATGCTGTAACTTGTGTCCTGTGTGTTATTTTGTTATGATACAATAATAATAGTTGTTGATAAAGGCAACGATTCACGATGTCGTCTTTTTAACAACATAATTAATGACGAACAGTTTTTTTTTATTCACTGGAATTCTTAACAAAATCGGCTGTTGTGTATTATTGGTCATATCGTAGTAAGAGTTTAAGAGCGTGAGAGAATAAAGATTCCTTCTTAATGAACAGTATT
>NW_022723746.1:6473-12500 GCF_011630105.1 Anneissia japonica
TTGGGCTCGTGCCTATTCCTTGCTCCTGGCAAGATTGTACTCTTACTTTGCCAAATAAATATTATTATTATAGTATTAAAGCTATAAGCTTTGTTGATATTATCAAATTTTATATGACAAAAAATGCCCTTGGTGTAATATGAAACTTGACTGTCTAATCGTAGTTTTCATTGCAGAGGTAAAAGTTGCATAATTCATTTCCTTTCTATGTTTAACACCAAGTACCATGACCCTATAACATTTTTGGAGGTTAAAGTTCAGTGCTCATTTGAACAGTGCTGGTGTTAATTCAAGAGATATCTTTTTAGTTGGAAGTTAGAACATACAAAGCATTTCCTTTTTTTAGTTTTGTGTTTTTTATTAGAATTTGGTGGTGTACCGATAGTAGTATAATTTTTATGTATTTCACTATCAATTCATTCCTTGTGGATCAAACTCTTTCTGTTTGAAAAAAAAGTGTAACATGCCTATATATGGTCATGATGACATCACATTATGATCTAATAAAGTCATATAAATGGGCATATTTTTTTAGCGATTTTACCTAGTATACTTGACTGTCTATAAAGGAAGTCATTAAATCAAAATAAATACTATTCCTATTAATCCTGGCTACCTTCCATGAAACCTTTGCTTTGTTATTGCCTTGATATCATGTTATAACAAATCATTCATTGACTATAACACATCTTTTCCTGGAAATTTGCGTGATAAATATATATACATAATTGATTTTGTATTTTACTGATTTTTTTTTATGTTTGAATATAATAAAATGTATTTTGTAGAGCACTATATAAATGTCAGATGTTATTGGTATTGTTATTGCAATACCATTTCTTCTATGCTTGGCCTAGGTCACATATTTGCACTTTGACCTTTAGCTCATTTTAAAGGCATTTACAGTTGTTTGAAATTATAATGTTTTTTTCCTTTTTTCAAAAGAATCATTAATTTATTTGGCTAAATTGTTAAATAATAGTATGTTTTTACTTGATAGAATTTAAAATGACATGCCATTTAATACATCAAAAATTTCACAGATTGAGGCTCCTCCTCTATCTCAAACCCACCATTTTACCCATCTTCACAACTGCAAGACAAATTGATAATGCCATACATCCACTCTGTACATCAACATCTTGCTGAAGAATATTATTCCAGTCTGCATCATTCACAGGTTGCTTGTCGCATCTGCTTGTCACTTCTGCAGATTCTCTGTTTAATACAGGTCATCACACCTGGCAAAACACCTCATGAACTAACCAATAGAAATCATCAGACAGAGTCCAACAAACATGCAGCATTTCAACCCTTATTAACCATAACACTTTTTAATGGTGGGAGTGTTAGTCAAACACTACTTTCTTCTCTTGGTCTCCAGCTCATCTTTTTTAATGGTGGGAGTGTTAGTCAAACACTACTTTCTTCTCTTGGTCTCCAGCTCATATCTTTTTGTTTGACATTAACATTCAGCAGGATGCCTTCTCCGCTTCTAGTTTTTTACCTGCTCGCTTTCTTTCTTTTCCTGATAGCCTGATGGCAGTTAAGAAGTTCCAGACTGCATGCGCTGGAAACCATCTTCAGCCAACCTCAGTGGGGTATATATGTTTACCATTCCTTCTCCTTCTTACTGTCCAGAAGGTCTTGATATTTGGCCTTCTTCCACTCAGATACTGTCTCGCAGTTCTCTTCCCAGGGGACTGTGAGCTCCACCATTATTAATTTCTTTAATTCTGCAGACCATAATACTGCACCCGGTCTTAATGTTGTGTGTAAACTTGCAGTCTCTTCCCCAAATCTACCTGAAGTTCCCATGTGAGTGCTGACTGCAGAAGATTTGAGCTTGTTTCTTTTACATTTGGTTTCTTCTCTTATTTCAAGTAACAAAAGTAATTGAAGAGAAGTTTTCTTGATTTTGCGTGGTCGTTTCTTGATTCTGCACTATCTGCAAGTGCTGTCTGGCAATAGAATGGTTTCCTCTACAGTATCTCTCAACTTTAAACTTCTCCCTGTATTCTCTAGCTTCATCTCCCATTCAAAATTCAATAGCAACGAAAGTAGCCAATTACAGAATTAAAAAAATAATAAACTATATAAATATATAAAAATAATAATAAACTATATAAAATAAATATATATAAACAATAATAAAATACCGATATGTATATATATATGTGTATATATACTGTATATAACACTATATAATATGTATATATAAAATAGAGTTACAGACAAATAAAATATACAAAATATCAAGTCTTTGTATGCATGTGTGGGTATCCACGTTTTTTTAATGGCTAAATTGTACTGTACCAAGCACACTCAACATCAGTGAACGTGGTTAGATACAAAGGTGATTATTGGACCTACTGTTCCTCCTTGATTGGACCATATTGGAGTAGTATTGTGAATTATTTACTTTTCATTCTCCCAAGCACTAATACTATTTACTACAGTTATCATGCAAAAATATAATTAAGTTGCTATGTACAATATCCATTTTGAAAATAAATATATTTATAATGATATTTTTACATACTGGTACTGTATGCTTTTAACTCATTTTGCTCCTAAATCCCATACCGTGACAGAAATTGTACTCAATTTTAACAAGGATATCTATTTCGATATTTCCCTACTCACATAAACCTGCATCAAGTCCCTATTGGCATTTTGTGATCACAAACATGAAATGATTGTGTATTTTCCCAGTGAAGTTTACTCAGCTCTAAAGATACCAGGAGCTTTGTCATTAATTTTAAGCCGCAAAAGCAATCAATTTTATTGAAGTGTATTGTTAGCATTAGTAGCAAAAATATACTATTGATTTTAGCATTGTTAACCTTTGAAAGTGACCACAGGGACCATGAGATATTATTATACAGTGTGACAGGAATAGGCAACTAAATTTTGCCACTTATGGTGTATGTAGTATGTTTGGATTCATTATGATTACATTGTCTATTGTTATATAATAGCTTACTGTTATCACTATTGCTGTTTACATTACAATGAGCCATTAAAACATACAATTCAACATAATACAGGACAAGGAACTGCTATGAAAAACCTACTTAGATGTGCTAAGATGTGCTAATACTATCTGTCTGGAAATTTAATTTTTATGAGTGGAAGTGGTTTGATATGTCAGCAGAAACGGGTTTTTTTCCCACACTCGAGGTCGGGGTTCAATCCCTCGCTGTGCATTTTTCTTGTGTCCTTGGGCAGGGCACTTTACCTGCATTACCTCTCTCCACCAAGGAATATAATAAGTGGGTACCTAATAGGGTTCAATGCCAAAATGCATTGATGTAGCTGCTGCGACGTTATTGAATACTCCCCCAGGGAGCTTGAGTTTGTGTTCCGTAGGTGTTTAATCCAATGACTGGGGTAATGATAATGTGAAGCACATAGAGGGCTTAACAATATGCGCTATGTAAGTCTACCATAATAATATTATTATTAAATGAAGCTATCTTGGTGGAAATGCTTTCCTTATCTTAAGGTCTTGGGCTAATTAGCTTTAGAGTTTACTCTTAAGATGCTTGCCTTCCAATCCTAAGTTTCTGCCCCCTACTTTAAAAATCCTTCCAAAATTTCCTCTGTGTCTCTTTACGCCATCATTATTTAATATTTAAATTATTGTTTGGTGGTATAAAATGCTTGTCTTCCAATAAGATTCATGGCTATTTGTCCTGGAACTTGGTGGTTTAAAACGCCTGTTTTCCAATCAAATTGATTAATTGATTATTGATTGATCAAATGTATATATGTATATATATATATATATATAACACTATATAATATGTATATATAAAATAGAGTTACAGACAAATAAAATATACAAAATATCAAGTCTTTGTATACATATGTGGGTATTCACGTTTTTTGAATGGCTAATTGTACTGTACCAAGCACTCTCATCATCAGTGAATGTGTTTAGATACAAAGGTGATTATTGTCTACTGTACCTCCTTGATTGGACCATATTGGAGTTAGTATTGTGAATTATTTACTTTTCATTCCCCCAAGCACTAATACTATTTACTACAGTTATCATGCAAAAATATGATTAAGTTGCTATGTACAATATCCATTTTGAAAATAAATATATTTAAAATGATATTACATACTGGTACTGTATGCTTTAAACTCATTTTGCTCCTAAATCCCATACCGTGACAGAAATTGTACTCAATTTTAACAAGGATATCTATTTTGATATTTCCCTACTCACATAAACCTGCATCAAGTCCCTATTGGCATTTTGTGATCACAAACATGAATTGATTGTGTATTTTCCCAGTGAAGTTTACTCAGCTCTAAAGATACCAGGAGCTTTGTCATTAATTTTAAGCCGCAAAAGCAATCAATTTTATTGAAGAGTATTGTTAGCATTAGCAGCAAAATATACTATTGATTTTAGCGTTGTTAACCTTTGAAAGTGACCACAGGGACCATGAGATATTATTATACAGTGTGACAGGAATAGGCAACTAAATTTTGCCACTTATGGTGTATGTAGTGTGTTTGGATTCATTATGATTACATTGTTTATTATTATATAATAGCTTACTGTTATCACTATTGCTGTTTACATTACAATGAGCCATTAAAACATACAATTTGACATAATACAGGACAAGGAACTGCTATGAAAAACCTACTTAGATGTGCTAAGATGTGCTAATACTATCTGTCTGGAAATTTAATTTTTATGAATGGAAGTGGTTTGATATGTCAGCAGAAACGGTTTGTTTTCCCACACTCGAGGTCGGGGTTCAATCCCTCGCTGTGCATTTTTCTTGTGTCCTTGGGTAGGGCACTTTATTTGCATTACCTCTCTCCACCAAGGAGTATAATAAGTGGGTACCTAATAGGGTTCAATGCCAAAATGCGTTGATGTAGCTGCTGCGACGTTATGGAATACTCCCCCAGGGAGCTTGAGTTTGTGTTCCGTAGGTGTTTAATCCAATGACCGGGGTAATGATAATGTGAAGTGCATAGAGGTCTTAACAATATGCGCTATGTAAGTCTACCATAAAAATATTATTATTAAATGAAGCTGTCTTGGTGGAAATGCTTTCCTTATCTAAAGGTCTTGGGCTAATTAGCTTTAGAGTTTACTCTTAAGATGCTTGCCTTCCAATCTTAAGTTTCTGTCCCCTACTTTAAAAATCCTAAAATTTCCTCTGTGTCTCTTACGCCATCATTATTTAATATTTAAATTATTGATTGGTGGTATAAAATGCTTGTCTTCCAATAAGATTCATGGCTATTTGTCCTGGAACTTGGGGTTTAAAACGCCTGTTTTCCAATCAAATTGATTATTTGATTATTGATTGATCAAATTTTTTTGTTGATTTTTAAATTTCTGTTTTATTTTTCTTTACAGTTGGATATTACTTATGTGAAGTCACAGTCAGATGAAATAAAAGACACGTAAGTACTTTACAATAATCTTTCAAGAATTCAAAGAATAATATTTACTCTTTATCTCAGCATAATGTTGGTGCACCTGCCCTACACTAATTAGTTTTTTGTCTGGTAAACCACATTAAGTACATCATATCTAGTCCTTTCTGTTATATTGATATACAAGTTAAAACCCTAAGAAATCCCTGTTTTTTTCTTGAGAGTTTCAAGAGCATTGAGTACCGGTTAATAACATTGTTGAACAATGAAATAGGAAATCCCTTTATGTTCAATCTATAGTAATGTAAATGGAAGTTTCACAATATTTCATTTATTTGATCAAACCACATCTTTACAGTGGTATAACAGACACTATGATCTAACAATAATTTATGATAGAAATGTAAAAAGCCTAAAAGAAAACAAACTTAAAAAAACAAATTGACACTTGAATTGATAGTGAAACATTTTATAACAAATTTCTTATAAATGCAAGAAAACATCATCATTAAAAATAAAAATGTCTTTTTTTAAAACTATAGTTTATTCTTTAAACTTGGTGGCCTCAGTAAACCCAATATTATTCTTCCATGCGCCCCAGTACACACG